>NW_027453836.1:287233-419453 GCF_040206685.1 Ascaphus truei
TTTTCTCTCTCTGGCTGTCTCTTTTCTCTCTCTGGCTGTCTCTTTTCTCTCTCTGGCTGTCTCTTTTCTCTCTCTGGCTGTCTCTTTTCTCTCTCTGGCTGTCTCTTTTCTCTCTCTGGCTGTCTCTTTCTCTCTCTGGCTGTCTCTCTGTGCAGATGGGCCGCGGATAATCTCCTAATACCTATAACACGTTATTAAGGTTTTCGCTGCGTGATGGGGGAGGGAGCGAGCGAGAGTGCTCAGTATACAGAGAGACTGCTCGATATACAGAGTAACAGCTCAACATACACAGACAACTCGGTAAAAAAGAGAGACAGCTCAACATACAGAGAGACAGCTTGGTGAAAAAGAGAGCACACTGCATGCAGACCGCTCAATATACAGAATGACAGCTAAATATACAAAGGAAGACCCAATATAGTTAGACTTCTGAGTGAGAGAGAGTGCGAGGGAGGGAGAGAGAGTGCGAGGGAGGGAGAGAGAGTGCGAGGGAGGGAGAGAGAGTGCGAGGGAGGGAGAGAGAGTGCGAGGAGAGTGCGAGGGAGGGAGATAGACAGTATGAGGGAGAGAGAGTGCGAGGGAGGGAGAGAGAGTGCGAGGAGAGTGCGAGGGAGGGAGAGACAGTATGAGGGAGAGAGAGTGCGAGGGAGGGAGAGAGAGTGCGAGGAGAGTGCGAGGGAGGGAGAGACAGTATGAGGGAGAGAGAGTGCGAGGGAGGGAGAGAGTGCGAGGGAGGGAGATAGACAGTATGAGGGAGAGAGAGTGCGAGGGAGGGAGAGAGAGTGCGAGGGAGGGAGATAGACAGTATGAGGGAGAGAGAGTGCGAGGGAGGGAGAGAGAGTGCGAGGGAGGGAGATAGACAGTATGAGAGAGAGAGTGCGAGGAGGGAGAGAGAGTGCGAGGAGAGTGTGAGAGAGTGCGAGGAGAGTGCGAGGGAGGGAGATAGACAGTATGAGAGAGAGAGTGCGAGGGAGGGAGAGAGAGTGCGAGAGAGGGAGACAGTCCCCTGGAGATATATAAAGGGTTAGGAGACAATGTGTTTCTTTCGCGGTTTGATAATCTCACTCATCTAATTAGTAAATGGGTTCGTTAATCAGTCATCGCCTGTCTCTTAGCAGTGAGAGCATCCGAGGTCAGTAGGTGATCCTACCCGCTGACTGCAGTTATTTCACTGCCCCTCACTGCCCCTCACTGCCTCTCACTGCCCCTCACTGCCCCTCACTGCATATATAGTTCCTGTGGGTCATAGGTCCCCCTGTCTCTGTGTCACTGTCACCTTACAGTGGGAGGGACAGACTGTGACAGCGGGTACGTCAGTCTGTGTCACTGTCACCTTACAGTGGGAGGGACAGACTGTGACAGCGGGTACGTCAGTCTGTGTCACTGTCACCTTACAGTGGGAGGGACAGACTGTGACAGCGGGTACGTCAGTCTGTGTCACTGTCACCTTACAGTGGGAGGGACAGACTGTGACAGCGGGTACGTCAGTCTGTGTCACTGTCACCTTACAGTGGGAGGGACAGACTGTGACAGCGGGTACGTCAGTCTGTGTCACTGTCACCTTACAGTGGGAGGGACAGACTGTGACAGCGGGTACGTCAGTCTGTGTCACTGTCACCTTACGGTGGGAGGGACAGACTGTGACAGCGGGTACGTCAGTCTGTGTCACTGTCACCTTACAGTGGGAGGGACAGACTGTGACAGCGGGTACGTCAGTCTGTGTCACTGTCACCTTACAGTGGGAGGGACAGACTGTGACAGCGGGTACGTCAGTCTGTGTCACTGTCACCTTACAGTGGGAGGGACAGACTGTGACAGCGGGTACGTCAGTCTGTGTCACTGTCACCTTACAGTGGGAGGGACAGACTGTGACAGCGGGTACGTCAGTCTGTGTCACTGTCACCTTACAGTGGGAGGGACAGACTGTGACAGCGGGTACGTCAGTCTGTGTCACTGTCACCTTACAGTGGGAGGGACAGACTGTGACATTGGGTACTTCTGTCTGTGTCACCGTGCAGTGGGAGGGACAGATTGGGTACTTCTGTCGTGCAGTGGGAGGGACAGACTCCATACGTCCCCTCTGTGTGTGTCTTTCAGTCACTCTGTGGGGGTAGTGACAGACACCATAGGTCACAACTCTTCCTCTCATGGTGCCACTATGTCACCGTCAGTCTGTGGGTAGGGGCAAGAAACATGGAATTGGCAAGGCGTCACTTACACCTGTGTCACTGTGTCACCTGTCAGTGGGAGGGACAGACTCCATTGGGTGTGCTGTGGCTGATTATTGGGGTGTCAGTTCAGGGATAGGATCATTGTAGTCACAGCTGCCTGAACTAGCTGTGTGGGGTGTATAGGGGCGAGCAGGTTAAGGGTGTGTGTGTGGGTTTGAGTTATTTTGTGGATGAGTTGGGGGTTCATGGTCCGTTTGGGGTGCGTATGTGGGGGGGCAGGGGGCTTTGCTGCATCAGATAGAGGTTGGGAGGTTGGGTATTTGGGTGGGTGTCAGAGAGCTCACTGGGTCGTGTTCATTTCAGGGGAGTAGGGGGTCTTGTGTGCGAGTGTGAAACATGGCAGGATGGGGGTGGGGAGCAGGCGTGGATGGTGGGGACAGGTAGGGGTGTCACTTCTTGTGGGAGGAAGCGGACACTTGTCATCGCTCAGAATTAGGTTACACAGGGAGGTTCCATGGAAATAACCCAACCAACTGGTTCCTGATCTTTGTGTTTCCTTTAACCACCAAAGATCTCAAAGTGACAAACAATCTCTCTCCCCCTGCCCAGGGCAGCCCGGCTGCCTTTTGCCCCGCTCCCCCTGCCCCGGGCAAGCCCGGCTGCCTCTCGCCCCGCTCCCCCTGCCCCGGGCAAGCCCGGCTGCCTCTCGCCCCGCTCCCCCTGCCCCGGGCAAGCCTGTCTGCCTCTCGCCCCGCTCCCCCTGCCCCGGGCAAGCCCGGCTGCCTCTCGCCCCGCTCCCCCTGCCCCGGGCAAGCCCGGCTGCCTCTCGCCCCGCTCCCCCTGCCCCGGGCAGGGGCCTGTCTGCCTCTCGCCCCGCTCCCCCTGCCCCGAGCAAGCCCGGCTGCCTCTCGCCCCGCTCCCCCTGCCCAGGCCAGGCCCGGCTGCCTCTCGCCCCGCTCCCCCTGCCCAGGGCAGGCCCGGCTGCCTCTCGCCCCGCTCCCCCTGCCCAGGGCAGCCCGGCTGCCTCTCGCCCCGCTCCCCCTGCCCAGGGGCACTCACCGCTTTCAGCTGCTCCAGACGATCCTTCATGGTGGAGGGTGTCTCTTCTTCCTCAGTGGCTGTCTAAGTCACTCTCTCCCTTATTCCCTCTCTCTGTATCTCCCAAGGGCTGTCTGGGTTTTTTTTTTGGCCTTTCTCCCACTCTCTCTCTTAAAATAACGACCGTCACGTGACGGTCTCTCTCAGTGACTGTCTGTCCCTCTCTCTCTGGCGACCTCTCGATCTATCCTGGTCTGTCTCATTCTGTTTACTGTCTTATAAACAAGTCAGAGACATCCTGAAATGCACAAGCTGCCTCTTCCTCTGTCTCTCTCTCTCTCTGATCCGGTCTCTCTCTGAGTCCCCCTGACGGACAGTCTCTCTCTCTCTCTGATCCGGTCTCTCTCTGAGTCCCCCCTGACGGACAGTCTCTCTCTCTCTGATCCGGTCTCTCTCTGAGTCCCCCCTGACGGACAGTCTCTCTCTCTGATCCGGTCTCTCTCTGAGTCCCCCCTGATGGACAGTCTCTCTCTCTCTCTCTCTCTCTCTCTCTCTGATCTGGTCTCTCTCTGAGTCCCAGGCAGTCTCTCTCTCTCTGATCCGGTCTCTCTCTGAGTCCCAGGCAGTCTCTCTCTCTCTGATCCGGTCTCTCTCTGAGTCCCAGGCAGTCTCTCTCCGGTCTCCTCCCTAATCCTCCCAGGAAGAAGTGAGAGAGCAGCACAGAGAGGGGGGAGGAGACAGGGGAGGATGACCTCACTGCATACCTGGACAGGTGTATTTGTAACAAACACAGAGCCACGTAAACCGCTAGAGCTGTGTGCACATAAATACAGCACCGTATACACCGCCAGCGCAGTGTGCACATAAATACAGCACTGTATACACTGCCAGCGCTATGTACACATAAATACAGCACCGTATACACCGCCAGCGCTGTGTGCACATAAATACAGCACCGTATACACTGCCAGCGCTATGTGCACATAAATACAGCACCGTATACACTGCCAGCGCTATGTACACATAAATACAGCACCGTATACACTGCCAGCGCTATGTACACATAAATACAGCACTGTATACACTGCCAGCGCTATGTACACATTAATACAGCACCGTATACATTGCCACCGCTATGTACACATAAATACAGCACCGTATACACTGCCAGCGCTATGTACACATAAATACAGCACCGTATACACTGCCAGCGCTATGTACACATAAATACAGCACCGTATACACTGCCAGCGCTATGTACACATAAATACAGCACCGCATACACTGCCAGCGCTATGTACACATTAATACAGCACCGTATACACTGCCAGCGCTATGTACACATAAATACAGCACCGTATACACTGCCAGCGCTATGTACACATAAATACAGCACCGTATACACTGCCAGCGCTATGTACACATAAATACAGCACCGTATACACTGCCAGCGCTATGTACACATAAATACAGCATCGTATACCCTGCCAGCGCTATGTGCACATAAATACAGCACCGTATACACTGCCAGCGCTATGTACACATTAATACAGCACCGTATACACTGCCAGCGCTATGTACACATTAATACAGCACCGTATACACTGCCAGCGCTATGTACACATTAATACAGCACCGTATACACTGCCAGCGCTGTGTATACATAAATACAGCCCCGTATACACCGCCACCGCTATGTACACATAAATACAGCACCGTATACACTGCCAGTGCTATATATATATATATATATATATATATATATATATATCATGCCCACCTACACCTCGTGGCATGTGGAAGCCCTGCCCACCCCCGGCCCCATGGCATGGGTAAGCCCTGCCCACACCTGGCCTCGTGGCGTGGGTAAGCCCTGCCCGGCCTCGTGGCGTGGGTAAGTCCTGCCCGGCCTCGTGGCGTGGGTAAGTCCTGCCCGGCCTCGTGGCGTGGGTAAGTCCTGCCCGGCCTCGTGGCGTGGGTAAGTCCTGCGGGACAGCACGTGGCGTGGGTAAGTCCTGCGGGACTGCACGTGGCGTGGGTAAGTCCTGCGGGACAGTACGTGGCCTCGTGGCGTGGGTAAGTCCTGCAGGACAGCATGTGGCCTCGTGGCGTGGGTAAGTCCTGCGGGACAGCACGTGACCTCGTGGCGTGGGTAAGTCCTGCGGGACAACACGTGGCCTCGTGGCGTGGGTAAGTCCTGCGGGACAGCACGTGGCGTGGGTAAGTCCTGCGTGACTGCACGTGGCTGATTCCCACAGAGAAAGGAGGTGAACGTTGATAAAGAGACGACAGAAAATGGGAGAATCCGCGGAGACGAGAGCGGAACTGTCAGAACCGAACCGGGACCCGGCGCATGGAACCGGGACCGGGCGCGTGGAATACAAGATCCGCTTCTGGTTCTGAAATTATTTAATGGCCCAAGAGACAGGAAGTTAACCGCCGCTGGCCCAGAGAGGCCGCCGCTGGCCATTTAACCCCTGTGCTGCCGGACAGGGACATGCATTACATACCGTTCTGCGGGATGAGGTTACGTTCAGCTGCATCACACGTATGTGCTGTGCGTGTCACTGCATGAGTGTCAGCTCTTGAGGTCAGTGACCTCCCCCAATGCTGTTGGGGATTTCCGGATTAGCAGGGGATGATCCCAGAGAGAGGGCGGAGGGGGGCGAGGGGGAGGGGGAGGGGGGCAAGGGGCAGGGGGAGGGAGGGGGGCGAGGGGGAGGGGGAAAGGGGCAGGGGGAGGGAGGAGGGGGGGCAGGGGGAGGGAGGAGGGGGGGCAGGGGAGGGAGGAGGGGGCAAGGGGAGGGAGGAGGGGGCAAGGGGCAGGGGGAGGGGGGCAGGGGGAGGGAGGAGGGGGGCAAGGGGCAGGGGAGGGAGGAGGGGGGAGGGGGGCAAGGGGGAGGGAGGAGGGGGAGGGGGGCAAGGGGCAGGGGGAGGGAGGAGGGGGCAAGGGGGAGGGGGCAAGGGGGAGGGGGGCAAGGGGCAGGGGGAGGGAGGAGGGGGGCAAGGGGCAAGGGGAGGGAGGAGGGGGCAGGGGGAGGGAGGAGGGGGGCAAGGGGCAGGGGGAGGGGGAGGGGGGAGGGGGCAGGGGGAGGGGGGCAAGGGGGAGGGAGGAGGGGGGCAAGGGGCAGGGGGAGGGTGCCGAGGGGGATGGGGGCGAGGAAGGGAGGGACGGGGCGAGGGGGAGGGAGGGGGAGGGGGGCCCTGGATGTCTCATCGTGGATCATCTGCATCACTGGTGGCCCCAGTATCGCACTGCAGGCGCTGCGTGTCCCGTATCGCACTGCAGGCGCCGCGTGTCCCTGTATCGCACTGCAGGCGCTGCGTGTCCCAGTATCACACTGCAGGCGCTGCGTGTCCCAGTATCACACTGCAGGCGCCGCGTGTCCCGGTATCGCACTGCAGGCGCTGCGTGTCCCAGTATCGCACTGCAGGCGCTGCGTGTCCCGGTATCGCACTGCAGGCGCTGCGTGTCCCGGTATCGCACTGCAGGCGCTGCGTGTCCCGGTATCGCACTGCAGGCGCCGCGTGTCCCTGTATCGCACTGCAGGCGCTGCGTGTCCTGGTATCGCACTGCAGGCGCTGCGTGTCCCGGTATCGCACTGCATGCGCTGCGTGTCCCGGTATCACACTGCAGGCGCTGCGTGTCCCGGTATCGCACTGCAGGCGCTGCGTGTCCCAGTATCACACTGCAGGCGCTGCGTGTCCCGGTATCGCACTGCAGGCGCCGCGTGTCCCGGTATCGCACTGCAGGCGCTGCGTGTCCCGGTATCGCACTGCAGGCGCTGCGTGTCCCAGTATCGCACTGCAGGCGCTGCGTGTCCCTGTATCGCACTGCAGGCGCCGCGTGTCCCAGTATCGCACTGCAGGCGCCGCGTGTCCCAGTATCACACTGCAGGCGCTGCGTGTCCCAGTATCACACTGCAGGCGCTGCGTGTCCCAGTATCACACTGCAGGCGCTGCGTGTCCCAGTATCGCACTGCAGGCGCCGCGTGTCCCAGTATCACACTGCAGGCGCTGCGTGTCCCGGTATCACGGTGCTGGCGCTGCGTGTCCCTGTATCGCACTGCAGGCGTGGCGTGTCCCAGTATCGCACTGCAGGCGCTGCGTGTCCCAGTATCACACTGCAGGCGCTGCGTGTCCCGGTATCACACTGCAGGCGCTGCGTGTCCCGGTATCGCACTGCAGGCGCTGCGTGTCCCGGTATCGCACTGCAGGCGCTGCGTGTCCCGGTATCACACTGCAGGCGCTGCGTGTCCCGGTATCGCACTGCAGGCGCTGCGTGTCCCGGTATCACACTGCAGGCGCTGCGTGTCCCGGTATCGCACTGCAGGCGCTGCGTGTCCCAGTATCGCACTGCAGGCGCCGCGTGTCCCGGTATCGCACTGCAGGGGGCTGCGTGTCCCAGTATCGCACTGCAGGCGCTGCGTGTCCCAGTATCACACTGCAGGCGCTGCGTATCCCAGTATCGCACTGCAGGCGCTGCGTGTCCCAGTTTCACACTGCAGGCGCTGCGTGTCCCGGTATCACACTGCAGGCGCTGCGTGCCCCAGTATCACACTGCAGGCGCTGCGTGCCCCAGTATCGCACTGCAGGCGCTGCGTGTCCCGGTATCGCACTGCAGGCGCTGCGTATCCCAGTATCGCACTGCAGGCGCTGCGTGTCCCAGTATCGCACTGCAGGCGCCGCGTGTCCCGGTATCGCACTGCAGGCGCCGCGTGTCCCAGTATCACTGCAGGCGCTGCGTGTCCCGGTATCGCACTGCAGGCGCTGCGTGTCCCGGTATCGCACTGCAGGCGCTGCGTGTCCCGGTATCACGGTGCAGGCGCTGCGTGTCCCGGTATCACTGCAGGCGCTGCGTGTCCCGGTATCGCACTGCAGGCGCTGCGTGTCCCGGTATCACTGCAGGCGCTGCGTGTCCCGGTATCACGGTGCTGGCGCTGCGTGTCTAGTATCGCACTGCAGGCGTGGCGTGTCCCAGTATCGCACTGCAGGCGCCGCGTGTCCCGGTATCGCATTGCAGGCGCCGCGTGTCCCAGTATCGCACTGCAGGCGCCGCGTGTCCCAGTATCGCACTGCAGGCGCTGCGTGTCCCGGTATCGCACTGCAGGCGCTGCGTGTCCCGGTATCGCACTGCAGGCGCTGCGTGTCCCGGTATCGCACTGCAGGCGCTGCGTGTCCTAGTATCCCACTGCAGCCGCTGCGTGTCCCAGTATCGCACTGCAGGCGCCGCGTGTCCCGGTATCACACTGCAGGCGCTGCGTGTCCCAGTATCGCACTGCAGGCGCTGCATGTCCCGGTATCGCACTGCAGGCGCTGCGTGTCCCGGTATCCCACTGCAGGCGCTGCGTGTCCCTGTATCGCACTGCAGGCGCTGCGTGTCCCTGTATCGCACTGCAGGCGCCGCGTGTCCCAGTATCGCACTGCAGGCGCCTGCGTGTCCCAGTATCACACTGCAGGCGCTGCGTGTCCCAGTATCACACTGCAGGCGCTGCGTGTCCCAGTATCACACTGCAGGCGCTGCGTGTCCCAGTATCGCACTGCAGGCGCCGCGTGTCCCAGTATCACACTGCAGGCGCTGCGTGTCCCGGTATCACGGTGCTGGCGCTGCGTGTCCCTGTATCGCACTGCAGGCGTGGCGTGTCCCAGTATCGCACTGCAGGCGCTGCGTGTCCCAGTATCACACTGCAGGCGCTGCGTGTCCCGGTATCACACTGCAGGCGCTGCGTGTCCCGGTATCGCACTGCAGGCGCTGCGTGTCCCGGTATCGCACTGCAGGCGCTGCGTGTCCCGGTATCACACTGCAGGCGCTGCGTGTCCCGGTATCGCACTGCAGGCGCTGCGTGTCCCGGTATCACACTGCAGGCGCTGCGTGTCCCGGTATCGCACTGCAGGCGCTGCGTGTCCCAGTATCGCACTGCAGGCGCCGCGTGTCCCGGTATCGCACTGCAGGGGCTGCGTGTCCCAGTATCGCACTGCAGGCGCTGCGTGTCCCAGTATCACACTGCAGGCGCTGCGTATCCCAGTATCGCACTGCAGGCGCTGCGTGTCCCAGTTTCACACTGCAGGCGCTGCGTGTCCCGGTATCACACTGCAGGCGCTGCGTGCCCCAGTATCGCACTGCAGGCGCTGCGTGTCCCGGTATCGCACTGCAGGCGCTGCGTATCCCAGTATCGCACTGCAGGCGCTGCGTGTCCCAGTATCGCACTGCAGGCGCCGCGTGTCCCGGTATCGCACTGCAGGCGCCGCGTGTCCCAGTATCACTGCAGGCGCTGCGTGTCCCGGTATCGCACTGCAGGCGCTGCGTGTCCCGGTATCGCACTGCAGGCGCTGCGTGTCCCGGTATCACGGTGCAGGCGCTGCGTGTCCCGGTATCACTGCAGGCGCTGCGTGTCCCGGTATCGCACTGCAGGCGCTGCGTGTCCCGGTATCACTGCAGGCGCTGCGTGTCCCGGTATCACGGTGCTGGCGCTGCGTGTCCTAGTATCGCACTGCAGGCGTGGCGTGTCCCAGTATCGCACTGCAGGCGCCGCGTGTCCCGGTATCGCATTGCAGGCGCCGCGTGTCCCCAGTATCGCACTGCAGGCGCCGCGTGTCCCAGTATCGCACTGCAGGCGCTGCGTGTCCCGGTATCGCACTGCAGGCGCTGCGTGTCCCGGTATCGCACTGCAGGCGCTGCGTGTCCCGGTATCGCACTGCAGGCGCTGCGTGTCCTAGTATCCCACTGCAGCCGCTGCGTGTCCCAGTATCGCACTGCAGGCGCCGCGTGTCCCGGTATCACACTGCAGGCGCTGCGTGTCCCAGTATCGCACTGCAGGCGCTGCATGTCCCGGTATCGCACTGCAGGCGCTGCGTGTCCCGGTATCCCACTGCAGGCGCTGCGTGTCCCTGTATCGCACTGCAGGCGCTGCGTGTCCCGGTATCACACTGCAGGCGCTGCGTGTCCCAGTATCGCACTGCAGGCGCTGCGTGTCCCGGTATCGCACTGCAGGCGCTGCGTATCCCAGTATCGCACTGCAGGCGCTGCGTGTCCCGGTATCCCACTGCAGGCGCTGCATGTCCCTGTATCACACTGCAGGCGCTGCGTGTCCCAGTATCACACTGCAGGCGCTGCGTGTCCCGGTATCGCACTGCAGACACTGCGTGTCCCGGTATCGCACTGCAGGCGCTGCGTGTCCTAGTATCGCACTGCAGGCGCTGCATGTCCCGGTATCGCACTGCAGGCGCTGCGTGTCCTAGTATCGCACTGAAGGCGCTGCGTGTCCCGGTATCACTGCAGGCGCTGCGTGTCCCAGTATCGCACTGCAGGCGCTGCGTGTCCCGGTATCGCACTGCAGGCGCTGCGTGTCCCAGTATCGCACTGCAGCCGCCGCGTGTCCCGGTATCGCACTGCAGGCGCTGCGTGTCCCAGTATCGCACTGCAGGCGCCGTGTGTCCCAGTATCGCACTGCAGCCGCTGCGTGTCCCGTTATCGCACTGCAGGCGCTGCGTGTCCCAGTATCGCACTGCAGGCGCTGCGTGTCCCGGTATCGCACTGCAGGCGCTGCGTGTCCCAGTATCACACTGCAGGCGCCGCGTGTCCCGGTATCGCACTGCAGGCGCTGCGTGTCCCGGTATCGCACTGCAGGCGCTGCGTGTCCCGGTATCGCACTGCAGGCGCTGCGTGTCCTAGTATCACACTGCAGCCGCTGCGTGTCCCAGTATCGCACTGCAGGCGCCGCGTGTCCCGGTATCACACTGCAGGCGCTGCGTGTCCCAGTATCGCACTGCAGGCGCTGCATGTCCCGGTATCGCACTGCAGGCGCTGCGTGTCCCGGTATCCCACTGCAGGCGCTGCGTGTCCCTGTATCGCACTGCAGGCGCTGCGTGTCCCGGTATCACACTGCAGGCGCTGCGTGTCCCAGTATCGCACTGCAGGCGCTGCGTGTCCCGGTATCGCACTGCAGGCGCTGCGTATCCCAGTATCGCACTGCAGGCGCTGCGTGTCCCGGTATCCCACTGCAGGCGCTGCATGTCCCTGTATCACACTGCAGGCGCTGCGTGTCCCAGTATCACACTGCAGGCGCTGCGTGTCCCGGTATCGCACTGCAGACACTGCGTGTCCCGGTATCGCACTGCAGGCGCTGCGTGTCCTAGTATCGCACTGCAGGCGCTGCATGTCCCGGTATCGCACTGCAGGCGCTGCGTGTCCTAGTATCGCACTGAAGGCGCTGCGTGTCCCGGTATCACTGCAGGCGCTGCGTGTCCCAGTATCGCACTGCAGGCGCTGCGTGTCCCGGTATCGCACTGCAGGCGCTGCGTGTCCCAGTATCGCACTGCAGCCGCCGCGTGTCCCGGTATCGCACTGCAGGCGCTGCGTGTCCCAGTATCGCACTGCAGGCGCCGTGTGTCCCAGTATCGCACTGCAGCCGCTGCGTGTCCCGTTATCGCACTGCAGGCGCTGCGTGTCCCAGTATCGCACTGCAGGCGCTGCGTGTCCCGGTATCGCACTGCAGGCGCTGCGTGTCCCAGTATCACACTGCAGGCGCCGCGTGTCCCGGTATCGCACTGCAGGCGCTGCGTGTCCCAGTATCACACTGCAGGCGCTGCGTGTCCCAGTATCGCACTGCAGGTGCTGCGTGTCCCAGTATCGCACTGCAGGCGCCGTGTGTCCCAGTATCGCACTGCAGCCGCTGCGTGTCCCGTTATCGCACTGCAGGCGCTGCGTGTCCCAGTATCGCACTGCAGGCGCTGCGTGTCCCGGTATAGCACTGCAGGCGCTGCGTGTCCCAGTATCGCACTGCAGGCGCCGCGTGTCCCGGTATCGCACTGCAGGCGCTGCGTGTCCCAGTATCACACTGCAGGCACTGCGTGTCCCGGTATCGCACTGCAGGCGCCGCGTGTCCCGGTATCGCACTGCAGGCGCCGCGTGTCCCGGTATCACACTGCAGGCGCCGCGTGTCCCGGTATCGCACTGCAGGCGCCGCGTGTCCCGGTATCACACTGCAGCCGCTGCGTGTCCCGGTATCGCACTGCAGCCGCTGCGTGTCCCGGTATCGCACTGCAGGCGCCGCGTGTCCCAGTATCGCACTGCAGCCGCCGCGTGTCCCGGTATCGCACTGCAGGCGCCGCGTGTCCCGGTATCACACTGCAGGCGCTGCGTGTCCCGGTATCACACTGCAGGCGCTGCGTGTCCCGGTATCGCACTGCAGGCGCTGCGTGTCCCAGTATCGCACTGCAGGCGCTGCGTGTCCCGGTATCGCACTGCAGGCGCCGCGTGTCCCAGTATCACACTGCAGGCGCCGCGTGTCCCAGTATCACACTGCAGGCGCCGCGTGTCCCAGTATCACACTGCAGGCGCTGCGTGTCCCGGTATCGCACTGCAGGCGCTGCATGTCCCGGTATCGCACTGCAGGCGCTGCGTGTCCCAGTATCACACTGCAGCCGCTGCGTGTCCCGGTATCGCACTGCAGGCGCGGCGTGTCCCGTTATCGCACTGCAGGCGCCGCGTGTCCCAGTATCGCACTGCAGGCGCCGCGTGTCCCGGTATCACACTGCAGGCGCCGCGTGTCCCAGTATCACTGCAGGCGCTGCGTGTCCCGGTATCGCACTGCAGGCGCTGCGTGTCCCGGTATCGCACTGCAGGCGCTGCGTGTCCCGGTATCACGGTGCAGGCGCTGCGTGTCCCGGTATCACTGCAGGCGCTGCGTGTCCCGGTATCGCACTGCAGGCGCTGCGTGTCCCGGTATCACTGCAGGCGCTGCGTGTCCCGGTATCACGGTGCTGGCGCTGCGTGTCCTAGTATCGCACTGCAGGCGTGGCGTGTCCCAGTATCGCACTGCAGGCGCCGCGTGTCCCGGTATCGCACTGCAGGCGTCGCGTGTCCCAGTATCGCACTGCAGGCGCCGCGTGTCCCAGTATCGCACTGCAGGCGCTGCGTGTCCCGGTATCGCACTGCAGGCGCTGCGTGTCCCGGTATCGCACTGCAGGCGCTGCGTGTCCCGGTATCGCACTGCAGGCGCTGCGTGTCCTAGTATCCCACTGCAGCCGCTGCGTGTCCCAGTATCGCACTGCAGGCGCTGCGTGTCCCGGTATCACACTGCAGGCGCTGCGTGTCCCAGTATCGCACTGCAGGCGCTGCGTGTCCCGGTATCGCACTGCAGGCGCTGCGTGTCCCGGTATCCCACTGCAGGCGCTGCGTGTCCCTGTATCGCACTGCAGGCGCTGCGTGTCCCGGTATCACACTGCAGGCGCTGCGTGTCCCAGTATCGCGCTGCAGGCGCTGCGTGTCCCGGTATCGCACTGCAGGCGCTGCGTATCCCAGTATCGCACTGCAGGCGCTGCGTGTCCCGGTATCCCACTGCAGGCGCTGCATGTCCCTGTATCACACTGCAGGCGCTGCGTGTCCCAGTATCACACTGCAGGCGCTGCGTGTCCCGGTATCGCACTGCAGACGCTGCGTGTCCCGGTATCGCACTGCAGGCGCTGCGTGTCCTAGTATCGCACTGCAGGCGCTGCATGTCCCGGTATCGCACTGCAGGTGCTGCGTGTCCTAGTATCGCACTGCAGGCGCTGCGTGTCCCGGTATCACTGCAGGCGCTGCGTGTCCCAGTATCGCACTGCAGGCGCTGCGTGTCCCGGTATCACACTGCAGGCGCTGCGTGTCCCAGTATCGCACTGCAGGCGCTGCGTGTCCCAGTATCGCACTGCAGGCGCTGCGTGTCCCAGTATCGCACTGCAGGCGCTGCGTATCCCAGTATCACACTGCAGGCGCTGCGTGTCCCAGTATCGCACTGCAGGCGCTGCGTGTCCCAGTATCGCACTGCAGGCGCCGCGTGTCCCAGTATCACACTGCAGGCGCTGCGTGTCCCGGTATCGCACTGCAGGCGCCGCGTGTCCCAGTATCGCACTGCAGGTGCTGCGTGTCCCAGTATCACACTGCAGGCGCTGCGTGTCCCAGTATCGCACTGCAGGCGCCGCGTGTCCCAGTATCACACTGCAGGCGCTGCGTGTCCCGGTATCGCACTGCAGGCGCTGCGTGTCCCAGTATCGCACTGCAGGCGCTGCGTGTCCCGGTATCGCACTGCAGGCGCTGCGTGTCCCGGTATCGCACTGCAGGCGCTGCGTGTCCCGGTATCGCACTGCAGGCACTGCGTGTCCCTGTATCGCGCTGCGTGTCCCAGTATCGCACTGCAGGCGCTGCGTGTCCCGTTATCGCACTGCAGGCGCCGCGTGTCCCGTTATCGCACTGCAGGCACTGCGTGTCCCAGTATCGCACTGCAGGCGCTGCGTGTCCCGGTATCGCACTGCAGGCGCTGCGTGTCCCGGTATCGCACTGCAGGCACTGCGTGTCCCTGTATCGCGCTGCGTGTCCCAGTATCGCACTGCAGGCGCTGCGTGTCCCAGTATCACACTGCAGGCGCTGCGTGTCCCGGTATCGCACTGCAGGCACTGCGTGTCCCAGTATCACACTGCAGGCGCTGCGTGTCCCGGTATCGCACTGCAGGCGCTGCGTGTCCCAGTATCGCACTGCAGCCGCCGCGTGTCCCGGTATCGCACTGCAGGCGCTGCGTGTCCCAGTATCGCACTGCAGGCGCCGCGTGTCCCAGTATCACACTGCAGCCGCTGCGTGTCCCGTTATCGCACGGCAGGCGCCGCGTGTCCCAGTATCGCACTGCAGGCGCTGCGTGTCCCGTTATCGCACTGCAGGCGCTGCGTGTCCCAGTATCGCACTGCAGGCGCTGCGTGTCCCGGTATCGCACTGCAGGCGCTGCGTGTCCCGGTATCGCACTGCAGGCGCCGCGTGTCCCAGTATCGCACTGCAGGCGCTGCGTGTCCCGTTATCGCACTGCAGGCGCTGCGTGTCCCAGTATCGCACTGCAGGCGCTGCGTGTCCCGGTATCCCACTGCAGGCGCTGCGTGTCCCAGTATCGCACTGCAGGCGCTGCGTGTCCCAGTATCGCACTGCAGGCGCCGTGTGTCCCAGTATCGCACTGCAGCCGCTGCGTGTCCCGTTATCGCACTGCAGGCGCTGCGTGTCCCAGTATCGCACTGCAGGCGCTGCGTGTCCCGGTATAGCACTGCAGGCGCTGCGTGTCCCAGTATCGCACTGCAGGCGCCGCGTGTCCCGGTATCGCACTGCAGGCGCTGCGTGTCCCAGTATCACACTGCAGGCACTGCGTGTCCCGGTATCGCACTGCAGGCGCCGCGTGTCCCAGTATCGCACTGCAGGCGCCGCGTGTCCCGGTATCGCACTGCAGGCGCCGCGTGTCCCGGTATCACACTGCAGGCGCCGCGTGTCCCGGTATCGCACTGCAGGCGCCGCGTGTCCCGGTATCACACTGCAGCCGCTGCGTGTCCCGGTATCGCACTGCAGCCGCTGCGTGTCCCGGTATCGCACTGCAGGCGCCGCGTGTCCCAGTATCGCACTGCAGCCGCCGCGTGTCCCGGTATCGCACTGCAGGCGCCGCGTGTCCCGGTATCACACTGCAGGCGCTGCGTGTCCCGGTATCACACTGCAGGCGCTGCGTGTCCCGGTATCGCACTGCAGGCGCTGCGTGTCCCAGTATCGCACTGCAGGCGCTGCGTGTCCCGGTATCGCACTGCAGGCGCCGCGTGTCCCAGTATCACACTGCAGGCGCCGCGTGTCCCAGTATCACACTGCAGGCGCCGCGTGTCCCAGTATCACACTGCAGGCGCTGCGTGTCCCGGTATCGCACTGCAGGCGCTGCATGTCCCGGTATCGCACTGCAGGCGCTGCGTGTCCCAGTATCACACTGCAGCCGCTGCGTGTCCCGGTATCGCACTGCAGGCGCGGCGTGTCCCGTTATCGCACTGCAGGCGCCGCGTGTCCCAGTATCGCACTGCAGGCGCTGCGTGTCCCGGTATCGCACTGCAGGCGCTGCGTGTCCCGGTATCCCACTGCAGGCGCTGCGTGTCCCTGTATCGCACTGCAGGCGCCGCGTGTCCCGGTATCACACTGCAGGCGCTGCTTGTCCCAGTATCGCACTGCAGGCGCTGCGTGTCCCGGTATCGCACTGCAGGTGCTGCGTGTCCCAGTATCGCACTGCAGGCGCTGCGTGTCCCAGTATCACACTGCAGGCGCTGCGTATCCCAGTATCGCACTGCAGGCGCTGCGTGTCCCAGTATCACACTGCAGGCGCTGCGTATCCCAGTATCGCACTGCAGGCGCTGCGTGTCCCGGTATCCCACTGCAGGCGCTGCGTGTCCCTGTATCGCACTGCAGGCGCTGCGTGTCCCGGTATCACACTGCAGGCGCTGCGTGTCCCAGTATCGCACTGCAGGCGCTGCGTGTCCCGGTATCGCACTGCAGGCGCTGCGTATCCCAGTATCGCACTGCAGGCGCTGCTTGTCCCAGTATCGCACTGCAGGCGCCGCGTGTCCCGGTATCACACTGCAGGCGCCGCGTGTCCCAGTATCACTGCAGGCGCTGCGTGTCCCGGTATCGCACTGCAGGCGCTGCGTGTCCCGGTATCGCACTGCAGGCGCTGCGTGTCCCGGTATCACGGTGCAGGCGCTGCGTGTCCCGGTATCACTGCAGGCGCTGCGTGTCCCGGTATCGCACTGCAGGCGCTGCGTGTCCCGGTATCACTGCAGGCGCTGCGTGTCCCGGTATCACGGTGCTGGCGCTGCGTGTCCTAGTATCGCACTGCAGGCGTGGCGTGTCCCAGTATCGCACTGCAGGCGCCGCGTGTCCCGGTATCGCACTGCAGGCGTCGCGTGTCCCAGTATCGCACTGCAGGCGCCGCGTGTCCCAGTATCGCACTGCAGGCGCTGCGTGTCCCGGTATCGCACTGCAGGCGCTGCGTGTCCCGGTATCGCACTGCAGGCGCTGCGTGTCCCGGTATCGCACTGCAGGCGCTGCGTGTCCTAGTATCCCACTGCAGCCGCTGCGTGTCCCAGTATCGCACTGCAGGCGCTGCGTGTCCCGGTATCACACTGCAGGCGCTGCGTGTCCCAGTATCGCACTGCAGGCGCTGCGTGTCCCGGTATCGCACTGCAGGCGCTGCGTGTCCCGGTATCCCACTGCAGGCGCTGCGTGTCCCTGTATCGCACTGCAGGCGCTGCGTGTCCCGGTATCACACTGCAGGCGCTGCGTGTCCCAGTATCGCACTGCAGGCGCTGCGTGTCCCGGTATCGCACTGCAGGCGCTGCGTATCCCAGTATCGCACTGCAGGCGCTGCGTGTCCCGGTATCCCACTGCAGGCGCTGCATGTCCCTGTATCACACTGCAGGCGCTGCGTGTCCCAGTATCACACTGCAGGCGCTGCGTGTCCCGGTATCGCACTGCAGACACTGCGTGTCCCGGTATCGCACTGCAGGCGCTGCGTGTCCTAGTATCGCACTGCAGGCGCTGCATGTCCCGGTATCGCACTGCAGGCGCTGCGTGTCCTAGTATCGCACTGCAGGCGCTGCGTGTCCCGGTATCACTGCAGGCGCTGCGTGTCCCAGTATCGCACTGCAGGCGCTGCGTGTCCCGGTATCACACTGCAGGCGCTGCGTGTCCCAGTATCGCACTGCAGGCGCTGCGTGTCCCAGTATCGCACTGCAGGCGCTGCGTGTCCCAGTATCGCACTGCAGGCGCTGCGTATCCCAGTATCACACTGCAGGCGCTGCGTGTCCCAGTATCGCACTGCAGGCGCCGCGTGTCCCAGTATCGCACTGCAGGCGCCGC
Organism: Ascaphus truei; assembly: GCF_040206685.1. Taxonomy (NCBI): domain Eukaryota; kingdom Metazoa; phylum Chordata; class Amphibia; order Anura; family Ascaphidae; genus Ascaphus; species Ascaphus truei. The sequence continues at coordinate 305,117 of NW_027453836.1, forward strand.
GTGTCCCAGTATCACACTGCAGGCGCTGCGTGTCCCGGTATCGCACTGCAGGCGCCGCGTGTCCCAGTATCGCACTGCAGGTGCTGCGTGTCCCAGTATCACACTGCAGGCGCTGCGTGTCCCAGTATCGCACTGCAGGCGCCGCGTGTCCCAGTATCACACTGCAGGCGCTGCGTGTCCCGGTATCGCACTGCAGGCGCTGCGTGTCCCAGTATCGCACTGCAGGCGCTGCGTGTCCCGGTATCGCACTGCAGGCGCTGCGTGTCCCGGTATCGCACTGCAGGCGCTGCGTGTCCCGGTATCGCACTGCAGGCACTGCGTGTCCCTGTATCGCGCTGCGTGTCCCAGTATCGCACTGCAGGCGCTGCGTGTCCCGTTATCGCACTGCAGGCGCCGCGTGTCCCGTTATCGCACTGCAGGCGCTGCGTGTCCCAGTATCGCACTGCAGGCGCTGCGTGTCCCGGTATCGCACTGCAGGCGCTGCGTGTCCCGGTATCGCACTGCAGGCACTGCGTGTCCCTGTATCGCGCTGCGTGTCCCAGTATCGCACTGCAGGCGCTGCGTGTCCCAGTATCACACTGCAGGCGCTGCGTGTCCCGGTATCGCACTGCAGGCACTGCGTGTCCCAGTATCACACTGCAGGCGCTGCGTGTCCCGGTATCGCACTGCAGGCGCTGCGTGTCCCAGTATCGCACTGCAGCCGCCGCGTGTCCCGGTATCGCACTGCAGGCGCTGCGTGTCCCAGTATCGCACTGCAGGCGCCGCGTGTCCCAGTATCACACTGCAGCCGCTGCGTGTCCCGTTATCGCACGGCAGGCGCCGCGTGTCCCAGTATCGCACTGCAGGCGCTGCGTGTCCCGTTATCGCACTGCAGGCGCTGCGTGTCCCAGTATCGCACTGCAGGCGCTGCGTGTCCCGGTATCGCACTGCAGGCGCTGCGTGTCCCGGTATCGCACTGCAGGCGCCGCGTGTCCCAGTATCGCACTGCAGGCGCTGCGTGTCCCGTTATCGCACTGCAGGCGCTGCGTGTCCCAGTATCGCACTGCAGGCGCTGCGTGTCCCGGTATCGCACTGCAGGCGCTGCATGTCCCAGTATCGCACTGCAGGCGCCGCGTGTCCCGGTATCGCACTGCAGGCGCCGCGTGTCCTGGTATCGCACTGCAGGCGCCGCGTGTCCCGGTATCTCACTGCAGGCGGCGCGTGTCCCGGTATCACACTGCAGGCGCCGCGTGTCCCAGTATCGCACTGCAGGCGCTGCGTGTCCCAGTATCGCACTGCAGGCGCTGCGTGTCCCGGTATCGCACTGCAGGCGCCGCGTGTCCCAGTATCACACTGCAGGCGCCGCGTGTCCCAGTATCACACTGCAGGCGCTGCGTGTCCCGGTATCGCACTGCAGGCGCTGCATGTCCCGGTATCGCACTGCAGGCGCTGCGTGTCCCAGTATCACACTGCAGCCGCTGCGTGTCCCGGTATCGCACTGCAGGCGCTGCGTGTCCCGTTATCGCACTGCAGGCGCCGCGTGTCCCAGTATCGCACTGCAGGCGCTGCGTGTCCCAGTATCACACTGCAGGCGCTGCGTGTCCCGGTATCGCACTGCAGGCGCCGCGTGTCCCAGTATCGCACTGCAGGCGCTGCGTGTCCCGGTATCACACTGCAGGCGCTGCGTGTCCCAGTATCGCACTGCAGGCGCTGCGTGTCCCGGTATCGCACTGCAGGCGCTGCGTGTCCCGGTATCCCACTGCAGGCGCCGCGTGTCCCTATATCGCACTGCAGGTGCCGCGTGTCCCGGTATCACACTGCAGGCGCTGCGTGTCCCAGTATCGCACTGCAGGCGCTGCGTGTCCCGGTATCGCACTGCAGGGGCTGCGTGTCCCAGTATCGCACTGCAGGCGCTGCGTGTCCCAGTATCACACTGCAGGCGCTGCGTATCCCAGTATCGCACTGCAGGCGCTGCGTGTCCCGGTATCACTGCAGGCGCTGCGTGTCCCGGTATCACGGTGCTTGCGCTGCGTGTCCTAGTATCGCACTGCAGGCGTGGCGTGTCCCAGTATCGCACTGCAGGCGCCGCGTGTCCCGGTATCGCACTGCAGGCGCCGCGTGTCCCGGTATCGCACTGCAGGCGCCGCGTGTCCCAGTATCGCACTGCAGGCGCCGCGTGTCCCAGTATCGCACTGCAGGCACTGCGTGTCCCGGTATCGCACTGCAGGCGCTGCGTGTCCCGGTATCGCACTGCAGGCGCCGCGTGTCCCTGTATCGCACTGCAGGCGCTGCGTGTCCCGGTATCGCACTGCAGGCGCTGCGTGTCCTAGTATCCCACTGCAGCCGCTGCGTGTCCCAGTATCGCACTGCAGGCGCTGCGTGTCCCGGTATCACACTGCAGGCGCTGCGTGTCCCAGTATCGCACTGCAGGCGCTGCGTGTCCCGGTATCGCACTGCAGGCGCTGCGTGTCCCGGTATCACACTGCAGGCGCTGCGTGTCCCAGTATCGCACTGCAGGCGCTGCGTGTCCCGGTATCGCACTGCAGGCGCTGCGTATCCCAGTATCGCACTGCAGGCGCTGCGTGTCCCGGTATCCCACTGCAGGCGCTGCATGTCCCTGTATCACACTGCAGGCGCTGCGTGTCCCAGTATCACACTGCAGGCGCTGCGTGTCCCGGTATCGCACTGCAGACACTGCGTGTCCCGGTATCGCACTGCAGGCGCTGCGTGTCCTAGTATCGCACTGCAGGCGCTGCATGTCCCGGTATCGCACTGCAGGCGCTGCGTGTCCTAGTATCGCACTGCAGGCGCTGCGTGTCCCGGTATCACTGCAGGCGCTGCGTGTCCCAGTATCGCACTGCAGGCGCTGCGTGTCCCGGTATCGCACTGCAGGCGTGGCGTGTCCCGGTATCACACTGCAGGCGCTGCGTGTCCCAGTATCGCACTGCAGGCGCTGCGTGTCCCGGTATCGCACTGCAGGCGCTGCGTGTCCCGGTATCACACTGCAGGCGCCGCGTGTCCCAGTATCGCACTGCAGGCGCTGCGTGTCCCGTTATCGCACTGCAGGCGCCGCGTGTCCCAGTATCACACTGCAGGCGCTGCGTGTCCCGGTATCGCACTGCAGGCGCTGCGTGTCCCAGTATCGCACTGCAGCCGCCGCGTGTCCCGGTATCGCACTGCAGGCGCCGCGTGTCCCAGTATCGCACTGCAGGCGCCGCGTGTCCCAGTATCACACTGCAGCCGCTGCGTGTCCCGTTATCGCACTGCAGGCACTGCGTGTCCCAGTATCGCACTGCAGGCGCTGCGTGTCCCGGTATCGCACTGCAGGCGCTGCGTGTCCCAGTATCGCACTGCAGCCGCCGCGTGTCCCGGTATCGCACTGCAGGCGCCGCGTGTCCCAGTATCGCACTGCAGGCGCCGTGTGTCCCAGTATCACACTGCAGCCGCTGCGTGTCCCGTTATCGCACTGCAGGCGCTGCGTGTCCCAGTATCGCACTGCAGGCGCTGCGTGTCCCGGTATCGCACTGCAGGCGCCGCGTGTCCCAGTATCACACTGCAGGCGCCGCGTGTCCCGGTATCGCACTGCAGGCGCTGCGTGTCCCAGTATCACACTGCAGGCGCTGCGTGTCCCAGTATCGCACTGCAGGCGCTGCGTGTCCCAGTATCGCACTGCAGGCGCTGCGTGTCCCGGTATCGCACTGCAGGCGCTGCGTGTCCCAGTATCGCACTGCAGCCGCCGCGTGTCCCGGTATCGCACTGCAGGCGCCGCGTGTCCCAGTATCGCACTGCAGGCGCCGCGTGTCCCGGTATCGCACTGCAGGCGCTGCGTGTCCCAGTATCACACTGCAGGCGCTGCGTGTCCCGGTATCGCACTGCAGGCGCTGCGTGTCCCGGTATCGCACTGCAGGCGCCGCGTGTCCCGGTATCGCACTGCAGGCGCTGCGTGTCCCGTTATCGCACTGCAGGCTCTGCGTGTCCCAGTATCGCACTGCAGGCGCTGCGTGTCCCGGTATCGCACTGCAGGCGCTGCGTGTCCCAGTATCGCACTGCAGCCGCCGCGTGTCCCGGTATCGCACTGCAGGCGCCGCGTGTCCCAGTATCGCACTGCAGGCGCCGCGTGTCCCGGTATCGCACTGCAGGCGCCGCGTGTCCCGGTATCGCACTGCAGGCGCCGCGTGTCCCGGTATCGCACTGCAGGCGCCGCGTGTCCCGGTATCGCACTGCAGGCGCCGCGTGTCCCGGTATCGCACTGCAGGCGCCGCGTGTCCCGGTATCACACTGCAGGCGCCGCGTGTCCCAGTATTGCACTGCAGGCGCCGCGTGTCCCGGTATCGCACTGCAGGCGCCGCGTGTCCCGGTATCACACTGCAGGCGCTGCGTGTCCCGGTATCACACTGCAGGCGCTGCGTGTCCCGGTATCGCACTGCAGGCGCTGCGTGTCCCAGTATCGCACTGCAGGCGCTGCGTGTCCCGGTATCGCACTGCAGGCGCTGCGTGTCCCAGTATCACACTGCAGGCGCCGCGTGTCCCGGTATCACACTGCAGGCGCCGCGTGTCCCAGTATCACACTGCAGGCGCTGCGTGTCCCGGTATCGCACTGCAGGCGCTGCGTGTCCCGGTATCGCACTGCAGGCGCTGCGTGTCCCAGTATCACACTGCAGCCGCTGCGTGTCCCGGTATCGCACTGCAGGCGCGGCGTGTCCCGTTATCGCACTGCAGGCGCCGCGTGTCCCAGTATCGCACTGCAGGCGCTGCGTGTCCCGGTATCGCACTGCAGGCGCTGCGTGTCCCAGTATCACACTGCAGGCGCTGCGTGTCCCGGTATCACACTGCAGGCGCTGCGTGTCCCGGTATCGCACTGCAGGCGCTGCGTGTCCCGGTATCGCACTGCAGGCGCTGCGTGTCCCGGTATCGCACTGCAGGCGCTGCGTGTCCCGGTATCGCACTGCAGGCGCTGCGTGTCCCGGTATCGCACTGCAGGCGCTGCGTGTCCCGGTATCGCACTGCAGGCGCTGCGTGTCCCGGTATCGCACTGCAGGCGCTGCGTGTCCCGGTATCGCACTGCAGGCGCCGCGTGTCCTAGTATCGCACTGCAGGCGCCGCGTGTCCCAGTATCACACTGCAGGCGCCGCGTGTCCCGGTATCGCACTGCAGGCGTTGCGTGTCCCGGTATCGCACTGCAGGCGCTGCGTGTCCCGGTATCGCACTGCAGGCGCTGCGTGTCCCGGTATCGCACTGCAGGCGCCGCGTGTCCCAGTATTGCACTGCAGGCGGGATACGCGGGCTCGGGCAGGGGGGGATACGCGGGCTCGGGGAGGGGGGGATACGCGGGCTCGGGGAGGGGGGGATACGCGGGCTCGGGGAGGGGGGGATACGCGGGCTCGGGGAGGGGGGGATACGCGGGCTCGGGGGGGGATACCCGGGCTCGGGGGGGATACGCGGGCTCGGGGGCGGAGTGGATACGAGGGCTGGGGTGGATACGCAGGCTGAGGGGGATACGAGGGCTGGGGTGGATACGCGGGCTGGGGTGGATACGCGGGCTGGGGTGGATACGCGGGCTGGGGTGGATACGCGGGCTGGGGGGGGATACGCGGGCTGGGGGGGATACGCAGGCTGAGGGGGATACGCAGGCTGAGGGGGATACGCAGGCTGGGGGGGGATACGCAGGCTGGGGGTGGATACGAGGGCTGGGGTGGATACGCGGGCTGGGGTGGATACGCAGGCTGGGGGGGGATACGCGGGCTGGGGGGGGATACGCGGGCTGGGGGGGATACGCGGGCTGGGGGGGGATACATTGCAAGATATTGTGGTTTAACACATTCTCAGCAATGTGGGACACGGAGGGAAGTCTCACAAATACAGGGCTCCTCTAAATCCTGGGTCACATATTTTAAGGCACAGGACGGGCCTGACTAGAACCTGTGATGTGAACGGGACAGGTTTACAGAGGAATTTGACATTCTGAAATGAAAATAAAAGGGAGAAATGAATGTATCTGCAGCAGGAATAGAGAGGAATGCAGTTTTTAAAGATGAAATTATTAAGTTTGATTTGTGCTGAGAACATGAACAGAATAAGAAGAAGCTGCCGGTGAAATCAGCCCCGGTATTGTGAAAAGAAACAGTTACAATGTTGGTGCATGTTATGCGGTTTCCTTAAACACCAGATATATCCTGGAGAATGAACGGCTCAGTGAGTAAGACGCTGACTCTGCAAACAGCGACACGGGGCGTGTGACTCGTTCCATTCCCAGTGTCAGCTCCTTGTATAAGTCACTTTATCTCCGTGTCTCACACACCAAAAACATAGATTGTAAGCTCTACGGGGCAGGGACTGGGCCTCTAATAATTTCTATGTGTAGCCCTCTTTCCCCCGCCCTAAGTGAGATTGGGGGGGGTAGGTGTATCTGACTACTTATCAGTGTGAATCCAAGTGCAATATGTGTGCAGCGCACGGCAAGGAGTAAAGGAGAGCAGGTCTGGCAAAAAACCTTTCTTTAATGTGAAGCCATAAAATAAAGGGTTGCAGCCCTACGCGTTTCGCGCAAAGCGCGCTGCACACATACTGCACTTGGATTCTCCTGACCTGATACAGCTGCACGCTTCTGGAGAGAGCTACTGGGGGAACTAAGTCTCGTGAGTACGTTTACCTGGGGCCAGCCCAATGAGGAGGGGGAAGTGTCTCCGTGCACGTACCCCCAACTTCTGGGTGTATTAGAGCCCCATTATAGGTGTAGTGCTTTAATATTTAATGTAATACCCAGTGTGTGCTCTACTCTCCCGTTATTATAAGGATATAGGTCCCTGTATTTTTGAGCACCATTCCTCCTTACATGTATGCTTACTTATCAGTGCGGTGCTGTTCCTGTTTGGCAACCAGGAGGGCTGAGCTTCCGCCACGGGCAACCTGGGGTGTGTACTTACACTCGGTGCAGCGCCTCCACTGATGAGGGACCCCAGCGGGGTGGGAGTGTGCCCTCACCAGCACAACCATACAGTAAATACACACAGTGGGAATAAACAGTATTAACTGAGCATGTACGGTAACTCCAAGGAAACTCTCTTTGCAGAACATCAATACATCATATGAATAACATTGCATCACCCTGAATGCATCCCATCCCCTCACCCACATGTCCATCATCACATCACCCTCAGTCCCTTTGATAATGATGTGCTTTATCCCTTGAGTGTCCACAACAATAAGGTGAGTGTGAGGGATAGCGCTTCCCTGTGTTGGGGCCCGGTGGTGCACTTAATATATACTACCTCCCTGATCAGTCCTGATCAGGAAAATCCGTGGAACTCAGCAACACCGCACAGTGATCCCACGCCGTGCTGCGCTGCTCTCTGCAGGAATGGATGCATACACTGACTCCACAGGGGAGGGATGCCCAGCCAGAATGATCCTTTATCGCAGTCTCTGTTACACGCTGTACTGACAGTCAGGCACTGTCATGCAGCATTCCTCTTTCTCTCTGAGTATGGTGAAGGAGTCCCTGTCTTAAGGCAGTCCCTATACCATACAGTATTCCTCTAGTGTCTCAGGGGACTAACTGGGCCCTGGGGTATACCTCTACCCTAGCCCCTGCATGCAGAAGATCTCTTGCTCTAGATTCTGTCTGATCCCAGACTCTGGCAGCTCACCACGTGCAACTGGCACTGGTGATATTACACACACTGTATAACTTGGAAAGCAACCCCCCTTCTTCCTATGAGAGGCCTTTCCCTGACACAATCAAAGCTAACTGCTGTGGCTGCACTGCAAGCCACACTGTCTCTCCTTGTCAGAGCACACAGCACTGCAGCTGTGTCACTGACTAGACTTACACGCACCTAAGGGCAGGGTCCCTACCTAAGGGGCCTTCCCTATGAACTTACCCACTAACCTAGTGGGGAGTGGGGCCTACCTGGGGCCTGGGGGTAACCTGGCCTAGTGTAAGAAGCCACTTGCTCCTTACACACTTCCTCCCCCTTCCTTCTCCCAGCTCCAACTGACTAGCGTGGTCTCTGCAACATTGTATCCTTCTCCAACAGGAGAAGCTGCAAACCTTATTTGAAGGCTGGCTGCACGTGATGTGGGTGAAAGGGCAATCCCCAGAGGCTGCTGGGAATTGTAGTCCACTCAGGACCTCTTTTCTATTAGCGCCGCGTGCGCGATCTCTACTGCGCATGTCTGAAGCTGTAATGGCCGCCGCTACTCTTAACTGAGCATGCGCAACCTTCAATAGCTCCAGCACACATGTAATGGCCACCTCTATGCTTGCCAACCTCTGTGCATTGCACAGCACAGGCGCGAACTCCCGCGCCAACCTCAACATGGCCGCTGCAACTGCTCTGCTTACGCGCAAGCCTCCGCACATGCGCGAACACATTAAACATGCTGCAGCTGCCACCGGGAGCCCCCGGTAACGCGCTCGCCCCCGCAGCAGCACACACGCAAGGGGGAAAGAAACCGGCAGACAGGGGGACCTGAGGGACCCTGGCTACATATGTGCTGTGTCCCACGCTCTATACTGTAATTGTGATGCACTGTGTGTCCCCCATTGGGGGGAAAGCGCTAGAGGAAATAAAGTTATTATTAGCCTTTGGAAGCTGTTCTTAGCTCAAGCGGAGAGGACATTTCTTTTATTTTCTAAACGTATGAAAGTCAGGTGCGCCAAATTCTAAATGGGTTCTTTTTATTACTGCAAACTGCTTGCAATGAACGCGGCGTGAGGCCAGTTATCAGACATTATGCGCAGAACTGTTCCCTGTAGCGAGACTCGGGTACTGTACGACAGGTGGAGTTGCTGCGGGTGTTAAACAAAGTCTGCAGTAACAGGCGCCCTGATCAGAGACCTCAGAGCTCCAATCAGATACGTCATTTTCTTTAAATAGGCAGCAAGTGTTTATTTCCATGGATTGCGTGCTGCTATCGTAGGCCTGAAAACCAGACCGATCCGGCCTTCTAAATGATCAAGCGATCCACGGTGATATTACAGGCTTATTTTTAGGTGACGGGCTTTCCGTGACAAAATAAATGACTTTTGTTATGATTTTGACCAAATACAGTTTCTGTCAACGAGGTTCTTGCTTTCTCCGGGTATTGCAAATAATAAAAACAAAACCCCTCACTTCACAACCAACAATTTACCAAACGGCCCAATTTGCCAGGAATTCTCATAGGGACGTATTTCTGGAGCTATAGGAAGACAAATACACCGTCTTTGTTTCGGTGAACGCCGAGCGAAGTATTTCTTGTACATTCCATATTTATTGGGGTTCAGGAGACAAGACGTACAAACCGTGCAGAATAAAGAGGACGCATCGCTAGGCATATCCTTCAGTCATGCAATCAGGGGGGCAGCCCCTCGCTGCATCGTTCCAAGTCTCCCACAATTGGGAATAAGCCAGAGGGGACCTCGGGGAGCTACCAGGCCTCTATTGTCCAAAGTGCGAGCACCGGCTGTGTCCGCTGGTATCCACCGTGGGACGTAGATAAGTAAACAACTTTATTAATAAAAGGACAGACACTTTAACAATAGAAAGAAGAGGAAGAGAGTGAGTGATTGGCGCGAGAACGGCGTAGGTTTAGGATCAGGACTAGTTCCGCTCTGCGTATCTCCCGTGTCCCGGATATTCAGGGCTACTCCCGTGTGGTCAAAATATTTCCCCAGCCTTCCCTCAGTGCAAGTTACCGGCTATAACGGACTTACTAGGTCAGGATACCCTTGTACTACCATGGATTTGATGTGGTATGAAACTTTCCCGGGCTGTCGTGCGAGAGGTCCGGGTCTCCCCGTAGTATAGGTCTCTCATACCACAGAAAGCCAGGCCCCCTTTGTCTCCCCCCAAAGCAGGGGGTGGCTCCCCTTGCTGCATTTAGTAGATGCAATATGAATTTATTTTTTTTCCGTTTGTAATTTGGGATATTGTCTCTACTCAGGATGGTAATCCAGGTATCCTCCAGTACGCTCACCCCGGTGATACCCTGAATAGCCCCCAGGACCTCATCCCCCGTAGGTCTGGAGTTTGGGACACCAGACATGTATTAGGGAACCCCTCTGCCCACATTCCTGCCAGCAGCCCTGTGGTGTCGGGGAGGTGCCTTTCAGTCTGACTGGCGCACAGGACCATCTAAAGACGGGTTCATGTGAGGTTTGTAAGGTTTTTATTGAAGTCGCGGAGAGACGGGTCACGTCCCAAATCCTTTCCCATTCCGTCAGTCCCGCTTCCGGGTTTCATTCCCTTTCCCAGGCTCTTATAAAACTCTCAGGCCTTTCCCGTGGCCCGTGGCCCCCAGTGCAGCAGAAGATTGCCTCGAATTGCGTGGGTTGTGGCAGAATTCACAATTCAGCCACGGGTGACGGGCGATGTAAAGTGCTGCACAGGGGCTGGAGGTTTATAAAATGTAAAAAAGTGTTTTAATTGTGAGAGCTTTTATGATTTCGCCAAATGATCCCTCCCAGTACCCCAAATGATCCCTCCCAGTACCCCAAATGATCCCTCCCAGTACCCCCAAATGATCCCTCACAGTACCCCAAATGATCCCTCACAGTACCCCAAATGATCCCTCACAGTACCCCAAATTTTAGCCTGATCAGCATCACATCATTCTCGCCCCAGTTTGCCAAAATACTCTTGAAATGTGAATAAAACCCTGTGCACCTCACACGGCCCCCAATGATATACATTAGAGGTGACACGTGTACATTTCATAGGCCCATTTCTTTTCGGTCTCCCCCTGCAAACTATTTTATGTGCGAGTGGCGATGCAAAATCTAACACACTATGCTTATGGGTTCCTGTCGCTTACAGCGTTCTCACCGCCAGGCACGCTCTAGGTGCAGAACTGGAAGGGGGAGATGGAGTGACGAACACGTGCGGTAAAAGCATTTAGTCTATACCGTTCTGAGGCTAGTTGTTTTTTAACCCACCACGCACCTGAGAAAAAGGGTGTGGCAGACTTGCGCTCTATTGGTACGTAGCCTATATAAAATATAATTAGAAGTGAAGTGATAATTATAAGTCTAGTGATAACTGGTGTGTGTAATATAATGTGAATGTACTACGCTCTATACAATAAGGTGTATCTCATAAGTCAGTGCATCTAATAGCACAAAATACAGAAAGCTACTCTGAAAAACACATCATAAAAGCCAGAAGAAAATAAAGTGCATATCGTGTCCACATAAAGTCCAGAGAACAGGTCCCCTCTATCCTCCTTTAAGACCCACCTTAAGACACACTTGCTTAAAGAAGCATATGAATAGCACTGTGGATATTCTGAACACAATGATACATAAAGCTTGGCCCCCTGCAGACGCACTTACCAGAACTCCCTCCTACTGTCTCTGTACGTTCTCCCTACCTACCAATTAGATTGTAAGCTCCTCGGAGCAGGGACACCTCTTCCTTAATGTTACTTTCATGTCTAAAGCGCTTATTCCCATGATCTGTTATCTGTATTATCTGTTATTTATACGATTACCACGTGTATTACTGCTGTGACGCGCTATGTACATTAATGGCGCTATATAAATAAAGACATACAACACAACAAATGTGTGAAGGGAAAAGGGGAGAAAAGAAATGGGGAAGAACAATTACAAATAAAACAATGGAATAAAAATATAGAACTTCAAGGAAGAAAAGGATCTCCGCAGCCCTGGATGTGATCGATGTGATCTACAAAACGGAAGCGCAAACTGCCACGGCGAAGCACGTAACAGGAACGCTTATAGTCAATATAAATAGATGTTCCCGTACAGAGGGACTATAAGAGAGCTCACCGTGAACTGTGGATAGTGTCCGTCTCCACGTTCTCCTGACCGCCCGTCTCGCGTCCTGTGCCCGTGTAGTGCGGATAGCATCCGTCTCCACATTCTCCTGACCGCCCGTCTCACATCCTGTGCCCGTGTAGTGCGGATAGCATCCGTCTCCACATTCTCCTGACCGCCCGTCTCGCGTCCTGTGCCCGTGTAGTGCGGATAGCGTCCGTCTCCACGTTCTCCTGACCGCCCGTCTCTCGCGTCCTGTGCCCGTGTAGTGCGGATAGCGTCCGTCTCCACGTTCTCCTGACCGCCCGTCTCTCGCGTCCTGTGCCCGTGTAGTGCGGATAGCGTCCGTCTCCACGTTCTCCTGACCGCCCGTCTCTCGCGTCCTGTGCCCGTATAGTGCGGATAGCGTCCGTCTCCACGTTCTCCTGACCGCCCGTCTCTCACATCCTGTGCCCGTGTAGTGCGGATAGCGTCCGTCTCCACGTTCTCCTGACCGCCCGTCTCTCGCGTCCTGTGCCCGTGTAGTGCGGATAGCGTCCGTCTCCACGTTCTCCTGACCGCCCGTCTCTCGCGTCCTGTGCCCGTGTAGTGCGGATAGTGTCCGTCTCCACGTTCTCCTGATCGCCCGTCTCTCGCGTCCTGTGCCCGTGTAGTGCGGATAGCGTCCGTCTCCACGTTCTCCTGACCGCCCGTCTCTCGCGTCCTGTGCCCGCGTAGTGCGGATAGCGTCCGTCTCCACGTTCTCCTGACCGCCCGTCTCTCGCGTCCTGTGCCCGTGTAGTGCGGATAGTGTCCGTCTCCACGTTCTCCTGACCGCCCGTCTCTCGCGTCCTGTGCCCGCGTAGTGCGGATAGCGTCCGTCTCCACGTTCTCCTGACCGCCCGTCTCTCGCGTCCTGTGCCCATGTAGTGCGGATAGCGTCCATCTCCACGTTCTCCTGACCGCCCGTCTCTCGCGTCCTGTGCCCGTGTAGTGCGGATAGCGTCCGTCTCCACGTTCTCCTGACCGCCCGTCTCTCACGTCCTGTGCCCCCGTGTAGTGCGGATAGCGTCCGTCTCCACGTTCTCCTGACCGCCCGTCTCTCGCGTCCTGTGCCCGTGTAGTGCGGATAGCGTCCGTCTCCACGTTCTCCTGACCGCCCGTCTCTCGCGTCCTGTGCCCATGTAGTGCGGATAGCGTCCGTCTCCACGTTCTCCTGACCGCCCGTCTCTCACATCCTGTGCCCGTGTAGTGCGGATAGCATCCGTCTCCACATTCTCCTGACCGCCCGTCTCGCGTCCTGTGCCCGTGTAGTGCGGATAGCGTCCGTCTCCACGTTCTCCTGACCGCCCGTCTCTCACATCCTGTGCCCGTGTAGTGCGGATAGCGTCCGTCTCCACGTTCTCCTGACCGCCCGTCTCTCGCGTCCTGTGCCCGTGTAGTGCGGATAGCGTCCGTCTCCACGTTCTCCTGACCGCCCGTCTCTCGCGTCCTGTGCCCGTGTAGTGCGGATAGTGTCCGTCTCCACGTTCTCCTGATCGCCCGTCTCTCGCGTCCTGTGCCCGTGTAGTGCGGATAGCGTCCGTCTCCACGTTCTCCTGACCGCCCGTCTCTCGCGTCCTGTGCCCGCGTAGTGCGGATAGCGTCCGTCTCCACGTTCTCCTGACCGCCCGTCTCTCGCGTCCTGTGCCCGTGTAGTGCGGATAGTGTCCGTCTCCACGTTCTCCTGACCGCCCGTCTCTCGCGTCCTGTGCCCGCGTAGTGCGGATAGCGTCCGTCTCCACGTTCTCCTGACCGCCCGTCTCTCGCGTCCTGTGCCCATGTAGTGCGGATAGCGTCCATCTCCACGTTCTCCTGACCGCCCGTCTCTCGCGTCCTGTGCCCGTGTAGTGCGGATAGCGTCCGTCTCCACGTTCTCCTGACCGCCCGTCTCTCACGTCCTGTGCCCCCGTGTAGTGCGGATAGCGTCCGTCTCCACGTTCTCCTGACCGCCCGTCTCTCGCGTCCTGTGCCCGTGTAGTGCGGATAGCGTCCGTCTCCACGTTCTCCTGACCGCCCGTCTCTCGCGTCCTGTGCCCATGTAGTGCGGATAGCGTCCGTCTCCACGTTCTCCTGACCGCCCGTCTCTCACATCCTGTGCCCATGTAGTGCGGATAGCGTCCGTCTCCACGTTCTCCTGACCGCCCGTCTCTCGCGTCCTGTGCCCGTGTAGTGCGGATAGCGTCCGTCTCCACGTTCTCCTGACCGCCCGTCTCTCGCGTCCTGTGCCCATGTAGTGCGGATAGCGTCCGTCTCCACGTTCTCCTGACCGCCCGTCTCTCGCGTCCTGTGCCCGCGTAGTGCGGATAGCGTCCGTCTCCACGTTCTTCTGACCGCCCGTCTCTCGCGTCCTGTGCCCATGTAGTGCGGATAGCGTCCGTCTCCACGTTCTCCTGACCGCCCGTCTCTCGCATCCTGTGCCCGTGTAGTGCGGATAGTGTCCGTCTCCACGTTCTCCTGACCGCCCGTCTCTCGCGTCCTGTGCCCGCGTAGTGCGGATAGCGTCCGTCTCCACGTTCTCCTGACCGCCCGTCTCTCGCGTCCTGTGCCCGTGTAGTGCGGATAGCGTCCCACGTTCTCCTGACCGCCCGTCTCTCGCGTCCTGTGCCCGTGTAGTGCGGATAGCGTCCGTCTCCACGTTCTCCTGACCGCCCGTCTCTCGCGTCCTGTGCCCGTGTAGTGCGGATAGCGTCCGTCTCCACGTTCTCCTGACCGCCCGTCTCTCGCGTCCTGTGCCCGCGTAGTGCGGATAGCGTCCGTCTCCACGTTCTCCTGACCGCCCGTCTCTCGCGTCCTGTGCCCGCGTAGTGCGGATAGCGTCCGTCTCCACGTTCTCCTGACCGCCCGTCTCTCGCGTCCTGTGCCCGTGTAGTGCGGATAGCGTCCGTCTCCACGTTCTCCTGACCGCTCGTCTCTCGCGTCCTGTGCCCGTGTAGTGCGGATAGCGTCCGTCTCCACGTTCTCCTGACCGCCCGTCTCTCGCGTCCTGTGCCCGTGTAGTGCGGATAGCGTCCGTCTCCACGTTCTCCTGACCGCCCGTCTCTCACGTCCTGTGCCCGCGTAGTGCGGATAGCGTCCGTCTCCACGTTCTCCTGACCGCCCGTCTCTCGCGTCCTGTGCCCGTGTAGTGCGGATAGCGTCCGTCTCCACGTTCTCCTGACCGCCCGTCTCGCATCCTGTGCCCGCGTAGTGCGGATAGCGTCCGTCTCCACGTTCTCCTGACCGCCCGTCTCTCGCATCCTGTGCCCGTGTAGTGCGGATAGCGTCCGTCTCCACGTTCTCCTGACCGCCCGTCTCTCGCGTCCTGTGCCCGCGTAGTGCGGATAGCATCCGTCTCCACGTTCTCCTGACCGCCCGTCTCTCGCGTCCTGTCCCCGTGTAGTGCGTATAGCGTCCGTCTCCACGTTCTCCTGACCGCCCGTCTCTCGCGTCCTGTGCCCGTGTAGTGCGTATAGCGTCCGTCTCCACGTTCTCCTGACCGCCCGTCTCTCGCGTCCTGTACCCGTGTAGTGTGGATAGCGTCCGTCTCCACGTTCTCCTGACCGCCCGTCTCTCGCGTCCTGTGCCCGTGTAGTGTGGATAGTGTCCGTCTCCACGTTCTCCTGACCGCCCGTCTCTCGCGTCCTGTGCCCGTGTAGTGCGGATAGCGTCCGTCTCCACGTTCTCCTGACCGCCCGTCTCTCGCGTCCTGTGCCCGTGTAGTGTGGATAGTGTCCGTCTCCACGTTCTCCTGACCGCCCGTCTCTCGCGTCCTGTGCCCGTGTAGTGCGGATAGCGTCCGTCTCCACGTTCTCCTAACCGCCCGTCTCTCGCGTCCTGTGCCCGTGTAGTGCGGATAGCGTCCGTCTCCACGTTCTCCTGACCGCCCGTCTCGCATCCTGTGCCCGTGTAGTGCGGATAGTGTCCGTCTCCACGTTCTCCTGACCGCCCGTCTCTCGCGTCCTGTGCCCGTGTAGTGCGGATAGCGTCCGTCTCCACGTTCTCCTGACCGCCCGTCTCTCGCGTCCTGTGCCCGTGTAGTGCGGATAGCGTCCGTCTCCACATTCTCCTGACCGCCCGTCTCTCGCGTCCTGTGCCCGTGTAGTGCGGATAGCGTCCGTCTCCACGTTCTCCTGACCGCCCGTCTCGCGTCCTGTGCCCGTGTAGTGCGGATAGCGTCCGTCTCCACGTTCTCCTGACCGCCCGGCTCTCGCGTCCTGTGCCCGCGTAGTGCGGATAGTGTCCTTCTCCACGTTCTCCTGACCGCCCGGCTCTCGCGTCCTGTGCCCGTGTAGGGCGGATAGCGTCCGTCTCCACGTTCTCCTGACCGCCGTCTCTCGCGTCCTGTGCCCGTGTAGTGCGGATAGCGTCCGTCTCCACGTTCTCCTGACCGCCCGTCTCTCGCGTCCTGTGCCCGTGTAGTGCGGATAGCGTCCGTCTCCACGTTCTCCTGACCGCCCGTCTCGCGTCCTGTGCCCGTGTAGTGCGGATAGTGTCCGTCTCCACGTTCTCCTGACCGCCCGTCTCTCGCGTCCTGTGCCCCCGTGTAGTGCGGATAGCGTCCGTCTCCACGTTCTCCTGACCGCCCGTCTCTCGCATCCTGTGCCCGTGTAGTGCGGATAGCGTCCGTCTCCACATTCTCCTGACCGCCTGTCTCTCGCGTCCTGTGCCCGTGTAGTGCGGATAGCGTCCGTCTCCACGTTCTCCTGACCGCCCGTCTCTCGCGTCCTGTGCCCGTGTAGTGCGGATAGCGTCCGTCTCCACGTTCTCCTGACCGCCCGTCTCTCGCGTCCTGTGCCCGTGTAGTGCGGATAGCGTCCGTCTCCACGTTCTCCTGACCGCCCGTCTCTCGCGTCCTGTGCCCGTGTAGTGCGGATAGCGTCCGTCTCCACGTTCTCCTGACCGCCCGTCTCTCGCGTCCTGTGCCCGTGTAGTGCGGATAGCGTCCGTCTCCACGTTCTCCTGACCGCCCGTCTCTCGCGTCCTGTGCCCGTGTAGTGCGGATAGCGTCCGTCTCCACGTTCTCCTGACCGCCCGTCTCTCGCGTCCTGTGCCCGCGTAGTGCGGATAGCGTCCGTCTCCACGTTCTCCTGACCGCCCGTCTCTCGCGTCCTGTGCCCGTGTAGTGCGGATAGCGTCCGTCTCCACGTTCTCCTGATCGCCCGTCTCTCGCGTCCTGTGCCCGTGTAGTGCGGATAGCGTCCGTCTCCACGTTCTCCTGACCGCCCGTCTCTCGCGTCCTGTGCCCGTGTAGTGCGGATAGCGCCCGTCTCCACGTTCTCCTGACCGCCCGTCTCTCGCATCCTGTGCCCGTGTAGTGCGGATAGCGTCCGTCTCCACGTTCTCCTGACCGCCCGTCTCTCACGTCCTGTGCCCGCGTAGTGCGGATAGTGTCCATCTCCACGTTCTCCTGACCGCCCGTCTCGCGTCCTGTGCCCGTGTAGTGCGGATAGCGTCCGTCTCCACGTTCTCTTGACCGCCCGTCTCTCGCGTCCTGTGCCTGCGTAGTGCGGATAGCTTCCGTCTCCACGTTCTCCTGACCGCCCGTCTCTCGCGTCCTGTCCCCGTGTAGTGCGGATAGCGTCCGTCTCCACGTTCTCCTGACCGCCCGTCTCTCGCGTCCTGTGCCCGTGTAGTGCGGATAGCGTCCGTCTCCAC
This sequence comes from Ascaphus truei, assembly GCF_040206685.1. NCBI lineage: Eukaryota > Metazoa > Chordata > Amphibia > Anura > Ascaphidae > Ascaphus > Ascaphus truei. Next base: position 322,512 of record NW_027453836.1, read on the forward strand.
GTTCTCCTGACCGCCCGTCTCGCGTCCTGTGCCCGTGTAGTGCGGATAGCGTCCGTCTCCACGTTCTCCTGACCGCCCGTCTCTCGCATCCTGTGCCCGTGTAGTGCGGATAGCGCCCGTCTCCACGTTCTCCTGACCGCCCGTCTCTCGCATCCTGTGCCCGTGTAGTGCGGATAGCGTCCGTCTCCACGTTCTCCTGACCGCCCGTCTCTCACGTCCTGTGCCCGCGTAGTGCGGATAGTGTCCATCTCCACGTTCTCCTGACCGCCCGTCTCGCGTCCTGTGCCCGTGTAGTGCGGATAGCGTCCGTCTCCACGTTCTCTTGACCGCCCGTCTCTCGCGTCCTGTGCCTGCGTAGTGCGGATAGCTTCCGTCTCCACGTTCTCCTGACCGCCCGTCTCTCGCGTCCTGTCCCCGTGTAGTGCGGATAGCGTCCGTCTCCACGTTCTCCTGACCGCCCGTCTCTCGCGTCCTGTGCCCGTGTAGTGCGGATAGCGTCCGTCTCCACGTTCTCCTGACCGCCCGTCTCGCGTCCTGTGCCCGTGTAGTGCGGATAGCGTCCGTCTCCACGTTCTCCTGACCGCCCGTCTCTCGCATCCTGTGCCCGTGTAGTGCGGATAGCGTCTGTCTCCACGTTCTCCTGACCGCCCGTCTCTCGCGTCCTGTGCCCGTGTAGTGCGGATAGCGTCCGTCTCCACGTTCTCCTGACCGCCCGTCTCGCGTCCTGTGCCCGTGTAGTGCGGATAGCGTCCGTCTCCACGTTCTCCTGACCGCCCGTCTCTCGCATCCTGTGCCCGTGTAGTGCGGATAGTGTCCGTCTCCACGTTCTCCTGACCGCCCGTCTCTCGCATCCTGTGCCCGTGTAGTGCGGATAGTGTCCGTCTCCACGTTCTCCTGACCGCCCGTCTCTCGCGTCCTGTGCCCGTGTAGTGCGGATAGTGTCCGTCTCCACGTTCTCCTGACCGCCCGTCTCGCGTCCTGTGCCCGTGTAGTGCGGATAGCGTCCGTCTCCACGTTCTCCTGATCGCCCGTCTCTCGCGTCCTGTGCCCGTGTAGTGCGGATAGCGTCCGTCTCCACGTTCTCCTGACCGCCCGTCTCTCGCGTCCTGTGCCCGCGTAGTGCGGATAGTGTCCGTCTCCACGTTCTCCTGACCGCCCGTCTCGCGTCCTGTGCCCGTGTAGTGCGGATAGCGTCCGTCTCCACGTTCTCCTGACCGCCCGTCTCACGTCCTGTGCCCGTGTAGTGCGGATAGCTTCCGTCTCCACGTTCTCCTGATCGCCCGTCTCTCGCGTCCTGTGCCCGTGTAGTGCGGATAGCGTCCGTCTCCACGTTCTCCTGACCGCCCGTCTCTCGCGTCCTGTGCCCGCGTAGTGCGGATAGTGTCCGTCTCCACGTTCTCCTGACCGCCCGTCTCTCGCGTCCTGTGCCCGTGTAGTGTGGATAGCGTCCGTCTCCACGTTCTCCTGACCGCCCGTCTCTCGCGTCCTGTGCCCGTATAGTGCGGATAGCGTCCGTCTCCACGTTCTCCTGACCGCCCGTCTCTCGCGTCCTGTGCCCGTGTAGTGCGGATAGCGTCCGTCTCCACGTTCTCCTAACCGCCCGTCTCTCACGTCCTGTGCCCGCGTAGTGCGGATAGCGTCCGTCTCCACGTTCTCCTGACCGCCCGTCTCGCATCCTGTGCCCGTGTAGTGCGGATAGCGTCCGTCTCCACGTTCTCCTGACCGCCCGTCTCGCATCCTGTGCCCGTGTAGTGCGGATAGTGTCCGTCTCCACGTTCTCCTGACCGCCCGTCTCTCGCGTCCTGTGCCCGTGTAGTGCGGATAGCGTCCGTCTCCACGTTCTCCTGACCGCCCGTCTCTCGCGTCCTGTGCCCGTGTAGTGCGGATAGCATCCGTCTCCACATTCTCCTGACCGCCCGTCTCTCGCGTCCTGTGCCCGTGTAGTGCGGATAGCGTCCGTCTCCACGTTCTCCTGACCGCCCGTCTCTCGCGTCCTGTGCCCGTGTAGTGCGGATAGTGTCCGTCTCCACGTTCTCCTGACCGCCCGTCTCTCGCGTCCTGTGCCCGTGTAGTGCGGATAGCGTCCGTCTCCACGTTCTCCTGACCGCCCGTCTCTCGCATCCTGTGCCCGTGTAGTGCGGATAGTGTCCGTCTCCACGTTCTCCTGACCGCCCGTCTCTCGCGTCCTGTGCCCGTGTAGTGCGGATAGCGTCCGTCTCCACGTTCTCCTGACCGCCCGTCTCTCGCGTCCTGTGCCCGTATAGTGCGGATAGCGTCCGTCTCCACGTTCTCCTGACCGCCCGTCTCTCGCGTCCTGTGTCCGTGTAGTGCGGATAGTGTCCGTCTCCACGTTCTCCTGACCGCCCGTCTCTCGCGTCCTGTGCCCGTGTAGTGCGGATAGCGTCCGTCTCCACGTTCTCCTGACCGCCCGTCTCTCGCGTCCTGTGCCCATGTAGTGCGGATAGCGTCCGTCTCCACATTCTCCTGACCGCCTGTCTCTCGCGTCCTGTGCCCGTGTAGTGCGGATAGCGTCCGTCTCCACGTTCTCCTGACCGCCCGTCTCTCGCGTCCTGTGCCCGCGTAGTGCGGATAGTGTCCGTCTCCACGTTCTCCTGACCGCCCGTCTCTCGCGTCCTGTGCCCGTGTAGTGCGGATAGCGTCCGTCTCCACGTTCTCCTGACCGCTCGTCTCTCGCGTCCTGTGCCCGTGTAGTGCGGATAGCGTCCGTCACCACGTTCTCCTGACCGCCCGGCTCTCGCGTCCTGTGCCCGCGTAGTGCGGATAGTGTCCTTCTCCATGTTCTCCTGACCGCCCGGCTCTCGCGTCCTGTGCCCGTGTAGGGCGGATAGCGTCCGTCTCCACGTTCTCCTGACCGCCGTCTCTCGCGTCCTGTGCCCGTGTAGTGCGGATAGCGTCCGTCTCCACGTTCTCCTGACCGCCCGTCTCTCGCGTCCTGTGCCCGTGTAGTGCGGATAGCGTCCGTCTCCACGTTCTCCTGACCGCCCGTCTCGCGTCCTGTGCCCGTGTAGTGCGGATAGTGTCCGTCTCCACGTTCTCCTGACCGCCCGTCTCTCGCGTCCTGTGCCCGTGTAGTGCGGATAGCGTCCGTCTCCACATTCTCCTGACCGCCTGTCTCTCGCGTCCTGTGCCCGTGTAGTGCGGATAGCGTCCGTCTCCACGTTCTCCTGACCGCCCGTCTCTCGCGTCCTGTGCCCGTGTAGTGCGGATAGCGTCCGTCTCCACGTTCTCCTGACCGCCCGTCTCTCGCGTCCTGTGCCCGTGTAGTGCGGATAGCGTCCGTCTCCACGTTCTCCTGACCGCCCGTCTCTCGCGTCCTGTGCCCGTGTAGTGCGGATAGCGTCCGTCTCCACGTTCTCCTGACCGCCCGTCTCTCGCGTCCTGTGCCCGTGTAGTGCGGATAGCGTCCGTCTCCACGTTCTCCTGACCGCCCGTCTCACATCCTGTGCCCGTGTAGTGCGGATAGCGTCCGTCTCCACATTCTCCTGACCGCCCGTCTCTCGCGTCCTGTGCCCGTGTAGTGCGGATAGCGTCCGTCTCCACGTTCTCCTGACCGCCCGTCTCTCGCGTCCTGTGCCCGTGTAGTGCGGATAGCGTCCGTCTCCACGTTCTCCTGACCGCCCGTCTCTCGCGTCCTGTGCCCGCGTAGTGCGGATAGCGTCCGTCTCCACGTTCTCCTGACCGCCCGTCTCTCGCATCCTGTGCCCGCGTAGTGCGGATAGCGTCCGTCTCCATGTTCTCCTGACCGCCCGTCTCTCGCGTCCTGTGCCCGTGTAGTGCGGATAGTGTCCGTCTCCACGTTCTCCTGACCGCCCGTCTCTCGCGTCCTGTGCCCGTGTAGTGCGGATAGCGTCCGTCTCCACGTTCTCCTGACCGCCCGTCTCTCGCATCCTGTGCCCGTGTAGTGCGGATAGCGTCCGTCTCCACGTTCTCCTGACCGCCCGTCTCTCGCGTCCTGTGCCCGCGTAGTGCGGATAGTGTCCGTCTCCACGTTCTCCTGACCGCCCGTCTCTCGCGTCCTGTGCCCGTGTAGTGCGGATAGCGTCCGTCTCCACGTTCTCCTGACCGCCCGTCTCTCGCGTCCTGTGCCCGCGTAGTGCGGATAGCGTCCGTCTCCACGTTCTCCTGACCGCCCGTCTCTCGCGTCCTGTGCCCGTGTAGTGCGGATAGTGTCCGTCTCCACGTTCTCCTGACCGCCCGTCTCTCGCGTCCTGTGCCCGTGTAGTGCGGATAGCGTCCGTCTCCACGTTCTCCTGACCGCCCGTCTCTCGCGTCCTGTGCCCGCGTAGTGCGGATAGCGTCCGTCTCCACGTTCTCCTGACCGCCCGTCTCTCGCGTCCTGTGCCCGTGTAGTGCGGATAGGGTCCGTCTCCACGTTCTCCTGACCGCCCGTCTCTCGCGTCCTGTGCCCGTATAGTGCGGATAGCGTCCGTCTCCACGTTCTCCTGACCGCCCGTCTCTCGCGTCCTGTGCCCGTGTAGTGCGGATAGTATCCGTCTCCACGTTCTCCTGACCGCCCGTCTCTCGCGTCCTGTGCCCGTGTAGTGCGGATAGCGTCCGTCTCCACGTTCTCCTGACCGCCCGTCTCTCGCGTCCTGTGCCCGTGTAGTGCGGATAGTATCCGTCTCCACGTTCTCCTGACCGCCCGTCTCTCGCGTCCTGTGCCCGTATAGTGCGGATAGCGTCCGTCTCCACGTTCTCCTGACCGCCCGTCTCTCGCGTCCTGTGCCCGTGTAGTGCGGATAGCGTCCGTCTCCACGTTCTCCTGACCGCCCGTCTCTCGCGTCCTGTGCCCGTGTAGTGTGGATAGTGTCCGTCTCCACGTTCTCCTGACCGCCCGTCTCTCGCGTCCTGTGCCCGTGTAGTGCGGATAGCGTCCGTCTCCACGTTCTCCTGACCGCCCGTCTCTCGCGTCCTGTGCCCGTGTAGTGCGGATAGCGTCCGTCTCCACGTTCTCCTGACCGCCCGTCTCTCGCGTCCTGTGCCCGCGTAGTGCGGATAGCGTCCGTCTCCACGTTCTCCTGACCGCCCGTCTCTCGCGTCCTGTGCCCGCGTAGTGCGGATAGCGTCCGTCTCCACGTTCTCCTGACCGCCCGTCTCTCGCGTCCTGTGCCCATGTAGTGCGGATAGCGTCCGTCTCCACGTTCTCCTGACCGCCCGTCTCTCGCATCCTGTGCCCGCGTAGTGCGGATAGCGTCCGTCTCCACGTTCTCCTGACCGCCCGTCTCGCGTCCTGTGCCCGTGTAGTGCGGATAGCGTCCGTCTCCACATTCTCCTGACCGCCCGTCTCTCGCGTCCTGTGCCCGCGTAGTGCGGATAGCGTCCGTCTCCACGTTCTCCTGACCGCTCGTCTCTCGCGTCCTGTGCCCGTGTAGTGCGGATAGTGTCCGTCTCCACGTTCTCCTGACCGCCGTCTCTCGCGTCCTGTGCCCGTGTAGTGCGGATAGCGTCCGTCTCCACGTTCTCCTGACCGCCCGTGTCTCGCGTCCTGTGCCCGTGTAGTGCGGATAGCGTCCGTCTCCACGTTCTCCTGACCGCCCGTCTCTCGCGTCCTGTGCCCGTGTAGTGCGGATAGCGTCCGTCTCCACGTTCTCCTGACCGCCCGTCTCTCGCGTCCTGTGCCCATGTAGTGCGGATAGCGTCCGTCTCCACGTTCTCCTGACCGCCCGTGTCTCGCGTCCTGTGCCCGTGTAGTGCGGATAGCGTCCGTCTCCACGTTCTCCTGACCGCCCGTCTCTCGCGTCCTGTACCCATGTAGTGCGGATAGCGTCCGTCTCCACGTTCTCCTGACCGCCCGTCTCTCGCGTCCTGTGCCCGTGTAGTGCGGATAGCGTCCGTCTCCACATTCTCCTGACCGCCCGTCTCTCGCGTCCTGTGCCCGTGTAGTGCGGATAGCGTCCGTCTCCACGTTCTCCTGACCGCCCGTCTCTCGCGTCCTGTGCCCATGTAGTGCGGATAGCGTCCGTCTCCACGTTCTCCTGACCGCCCGTCTCTCGCGTCCTGTGCCCGCGTAGTGCGGATAGCGTCCGTCTCCACGTTCTCCTGACCGCCCGTCTCTCACATCCTGTGCCCGCGTAGTGCGGATAGCGTCCGTCTCCACGTTCTCCTGACCGCCCGTCTCTCGCGTCCTGTGCCCGCGTAGTGCGGATAGCGTCCGTCTCCACGTTCTCCTGACCGCCCGTCTCTCGCGTCCTGTGCCCGTGTAGTGCGGATAGCGTCCGTCTCCACGTTCTCCTGACCGCCCGTCTCTCGCGTCCTGTGCCCGTGTAGTGCGGATAGCGTCCGTCTCCACGTTCTCCTGACCGCCCGTCTCTCGCGTCCTGTGCCCGTGTAGTGCGGATAGCGTCCGTCTCCACGTTCTCCTGACCGCCCGTCTCTCGCGTCCTGTGCCCGTGTAGTGCGGATAGCATCCGTCTCCACGTTCTCCTGACCGCCCGTCTCTCGCGTCCTGTGCCCGTGTAGTGCGGATAGCGTCCGTCTCCACGTTCTCCTGACCGCTCGTCTCTCACATCCTGTGCCCGTGTAGTGCGGATAGCGTCCGTCTCCACGTTCTCCTGACCGCCCGTCTCTCGCGTCCTGTGCCCGTGTAGTGCGGATAGCGTCCGTCTCCACGTTCTCCTGACCGCCCGTCTCTCGCGTCCTGTGCCCGCGTAGTGCGGATAGCGTCCGTCTCCACGTTCTCCTGACCGCCCGTCTCTCGCGTCCTGTGCCCGTGTAGTGCGGATAGCGTCCGTCTCCACGTTCTCCTGACCGCCCGTCTCTCGCATCCTGTGCCCGTGTAGTGCGGATAGCGTCCGTCTCCACGTTCTCCTGACCGCCCGTCTCTCGCGTCCTGTGCCCGTGTAGTGCGGATAGCGTCCGTCTCCACATTCTCCTGACCGCCCGTCTCTCGCGTCCTGTGCCCGTGTAGTGCGGATAGCGTCCGTCTCCACGTTCTCCTGACCGCCCGTCTCTCGCATCCTGTGCCCGTGTAGTGCGGATAGCGTCCGTCTCCACGTTCTCCTGACCGCCCGTCTCTCGCGTCCTGTGCCCGTGTAGTGCGGATAGCGTCCGTCTCCACGTTCTCCTGACCGCCCGTCTCTCGCGTCCTGTGCCCGTGTAGTGCGGATAGTGTCCGTCTCCACGTTCTCCTGACCGCCCGTGTCTCGCGTCCTGTGCCCGTGTAGTGCGGATAGCGTCCGTCTCCACGTTCTCCTGACCGCCCGTCTCTCGCGTCCTGTGCCCGTGTAGTGCGGATAGCGTCCGTCTCCACGTTCTCCTGACCGCCCGTCTCTCGCGTCCTGTGCCCGTGTAGTGCGGATAGCGTCCGTCTCCACGTTCTCCTGACCGCCCGTCTCTCGCGTCCTGTGCCCGTGTAGTGCGGATAGCGTCCGTCTCCACGTTCTCCTGACCGCCCGTCTCTCGCGTCCTGTGCCCGTGTAGTGCGGATAGCGTCCGTCTCCACGTTCTCCTGACCGCCTGTCTCTCGCGTCCTGTGCCCGCGTAGTGCGGATAGCGTCCGTCTCCACGTTCTCCTGACCGCCCGTCTCTCGCGTCCTGTGCCCGCGTAGTGCGGATAGTGTCCGTCTCCACGTTCTCCTGACCGCCCGTCTCTCGCGTCCTGTGCCCGTGTAGTGCGGATAGTGTCCGTCTCCACGTTCTCCTGACCGCCCGTCTCTCGCGTCCTGTGCCCGTGTAGTGCGGATAGCGTCCGTCTCCACGTTCTCCTGACCGCCCGTCTCTCGCGTCCTGTGCCCGTGTAGTGCGGATAGCGTCCGTCTCCACGTTCTCCTGACCTCCCGTCTCTCGCATCCTGTGCCCATGTAGTGCGGATAGCGTCCGTCTCCACGTTCTCCTGACCGCCCGTCTCTCGCGTCCTGTGCCCGTGTAGTGCGGATAGCGTCCGTCTCCACGTTCTCCTGACCGCCCGTCTCTCGCGTCCTGTGCCCGTGTAGTGCGGATAGCGTCCGTCTCCACGTTCTCCTGACCGCCCGTCTCTCGCGTCCTGTGCCCGTGTAGTGCGGATAGCGTCCGTCTCCACGTTCTCCTGACCGCCCGTCTCTCGCGTCCTGTGCCCGTGTAGTGCGGATAGCGTCCGTCTCCACGTTCTCCTGACCGCCCGTCTCTCGCGTCCTGTGCCCGTGTAGTGCGGATAGCGTCCGTCTCCACGTTCTCCTGACCGCCCGTCTCTCGCGTCCTGTGCCCGTGTAGTGCGGATAGCGTCCGTCTCCACGTTCTCCTGACCGCCCGTCTCTCGCGTCCTGTGCCCGTGTAGTGCGGATAGCGTCCGTCTCCACGTTCTCCTGACCGCCCGTCTCTCGCGTCCTGTGCCCGCGTAGTGCGGATAGCGTCCGTCTCCACGTTCTCCTGACCGCCCGTCTCTCGCGTCCTGTGCCCGTGTAGTGCGGATAGCGTCCGTCTCCACGTTCTCCTGACCGCCCGTCTCTCGCGTCCTGTGCCCGTGTAGTGCGGATAGCGTCCGTCTCCACGTTCTCCTGACCGCCCGTCTCTCGCATCCTGTGCCCGCGTAGTGCGGATAGCGTCCGTCTCCACGTTCTCCTGACCGCCCGTCTCTCGCGTCCTGTGCCCGCGTAGTGCGGATAGCGTCCGTCTCCACGTTCTCCTGACCTCCCGTCTCTCGCGTCCTGTGCCCGCGTAGTGCGGATAGCGTCCGTCTCCACGTTCTCCTGACCGCCCGTCTCTCGCATCCTGTGCCCGTATAGTGCGGATAGCGTCCGTCTCCACGTTCTCCTGACCGCCCGTCTCTCGCGTCCTGTGCCCGTATAGTGCGGATAGTGTCCGTCTCCACGTTCTCCTGACCGCCCGTCTCTCGCGTCCTGTGCCCGTGTAGTGCGGATAGCGTCCGTCTCCACGTTCTCCTGACCGCCCGTCTCTCGCGTCCTGTGCCCGTGTAGTGCGGATAGTGTCCGTCTCCACGTTCTCCTGACCGCCCGTCTCTCGCGTCCTGTGCCCGTGTAGTGCGGATAGCGTCCGTCTCCACGTTCTCCTGACCGCCCGCGTCTCGCGTCCTGTGCCCGCGTAGTGCGGATAGCGTCCGTCTCCACGTTCTCCTGACCGCCCGTCTCTCGCGTCCTGTGCCCGTGTAGTGCGGATAGCGTCCGTCTCCACATTCTCCTGACCGCCCGTCTCTCGCGTCCTGTGCCCGTGTAGTGCGGATAGCGTCCGTCTCCACGTTCTCCTGACCGCCCGTCTCTCGCGTCCTGTGCCCGTGTAGTGCGGATAGCGTCCGTCTCCACGTTCTCCTGACCGCCCGTCTCTCGCGTCCTGTGCCCGTGTAGTGCGGATAGCGTCCGTCTCCACGTTCTCCTGACCGCCCGTCTCTCGCGTCCTGTGCCCGTGTAGTGCGGATAGCGTCCGTCTCCACGTTCTCCTGACCGCCCGTCTCGCGTCCTGTGCCCGTATAGTGCGGATAGCGTCCGTCTCCACGTTCTTCTGACCGCCCGTCTCTCGCGTCCTGTGCTTGTATAGTGCGGATAGCGTCCGTCTCCACGTTCTCCTGACCGCCCGTCTCTCGCGTCCTGTGCCCGTGTAGTGCGGATAGCGTCCGTCTCCACGTTCTCCTGACCGCCCGTCTCTCGCGTCCTGTGCCCGTGTAGTGCGGATAGCGTCCGTCTCCACGTTCTCCTGACCGCCCGTCTCTCGCGTCCTGTGCCCGTGTAGTGCGGATAGCGTCCGTCTCCACGTTCTCCTGACCGCCCGTCTCGCGTCCTGTGCCCGTATAGTGCGGATAGCGTCCGTCTCCACGTTCTTCTGACCGCCCGTCTCTCGCGTCCTGTGCTTGTATAGTGCGGATAGCGTCCGTCTCCACGTTCTCCTGACCGCCCGTCTCTCGCATCCTGTGCCCGTGTAGTGCGGATAGCGTCCGTCTCCACGTTCTCCTGACCGCCCGTCTCGCGTCCTGTGCCCGTATAGTGCGGATAGCGTCCGTCTCCACGTTCTTCTGACCGCCCGTCTCTCGCGTCCTGTGCTTGTATAGTGCGGATAGCGTCCGTCTCCACGTTCTCCACACCGCCCGTCTCTCGCGTCCTGTGCCCGTGTAGGGCGGATGGCGTCAGTCTCCACGTTCTTCAGACCTCCCGCATCTCGCGTCCTCTGCAGCCTCAGCGTCCGCAGTGACAGCTTTTCAGTGTTTGGGAGCGCTGGAGAGTCTCACCCACGGTCGGAACGCAGCACAGTACCACTCCTATGCGTTTCGTGGCATTATCCACTTGGCCACGGAGTAGTGAAGCTGTGCTTCTATCGGCACTTTATATAGCAGGACTTCCCATCATTGGTTAATTGCAATTGGTGGGTGGGTGGGGGTGTATACACACACTAATTATCTTTGTTTTTATTTGTTCAGTGTATATATAATAAATATCTATAAATAATATATTGCCAAAAAGCAATCTAAACAGCTCAGAAGAATTGAGTCAATGTTAAGTAGATATTGATCCATAGAAACAACTATTCAAGTGGGAATTATATAAAGAAATCATCTAATCTCCTTTACTACATTTTATATTCCACTACACATTAAATCATACGAAAACTATCCATATAAAGAATAGCACAGGCAACATACTGGATCATACAGCTGGACAGTCGTACACCTATGGGAATTAATGAAGATCTCATCCCTGTAATCCGGTACAGATTTAATTTCTCTAGATCGCCTTTAGTTTTTAATGAGTCGTAATCCATTAGCAATCACTGTCTAAATGAAGTTTCCTTTCTGTAAATCTGCACAAATCTATAAATATTATACAGGACAAACGGGCACGACTTGTACCTCACCGTGAGAGGGAATTATCTCCACATTCAAGCAGCAAAACATGGAAAAGAAATCACTTCTGTGGTATCAGATAATACTGCGTGCAGTTTGTTTTTATAACTCTGAATGGCATTTTTTTTTTTAAATGTAATGATCATTCTTTGGTTGCTACAGCAACCATTTAGAAAGTCATCTCCACTTCCTCACACCTTTTTCAGCTCTGCCTTTTAGCAACCAAGTATCACAAAGATTTGTTGCTGTGTTCCAAACAGCAGGCTGTCAATTACTCTGAAAGCAGTAACAATAATGTTACACGCAGTAATATAGTGTTACATATCAGCTGCAGCATGTCACTGACTGAAGCACAAAGTTAGAAGGCAGCCATTATGATAGACACACAATCAGGATTTTACAGATTTATAACAAGAGCACCAAGCGATTGCCAGCTCAGGTAAGAATGTAGCATTATACATTGTCACACGCTTTACATATTACAGGGGGTGGGGGGAGGGAAGGAATGTAGCATTGCTGCTTTAACATCCCCCCCAACCCCCCCCCCTGCAGGTAAACAAACAAATGCAGCTTAACTGGTTTGTACAAAAACCCACACAGACCCGAATACGTCTACACATCCACAGCACCGAATCTCTAACACATCAGTGTAAGGACATGTCACTAATACAAGCAAATCGTATGAAATGAAAATACCAATCAATAGCAAAGATCTGACAAGGAGCGCGAGACGCGGCTTCAACAAGCGCACAGATGCGCAGGAGGCTGGTACCGAGTATCTTTATGCACCATTATTTTATAGAACTTGTCGTTTTACTGTAACTGTGTGTATATTGTAACAGCGGTTTGATTTTTCTACTTCAATACAATATCTTTATATTTACGTGTTTGCGTTTCTGTATCACGCTTCCACACAAGAACACACGTGTGCGGGATGTAACCTGGCGGGGTCTCAGATCGTATCATTTAATAGTCACGGTTTTAAATCGGAAGCTTTGAAGTCCTCAATAATGACTTCTGGGTAAGGAATTTAGTGCAGGTACAAGAAAACAGAAACATGTATAAATATTCAACACGCATGCATATATAAATATTCAACACGCATGCATATATAAATATTCAACACGCATGCATAAATATACAACATGCATGCATATATAAATATTCAACACGCATGCATGCATATATAAATATTCAACACGCATGCATACATAAATATTCAACACGCACGCATGCATATATAAATATTCAACACGCATGCATATATAAATATACAACACGCATGCATATATAAATATTCAACACGCATGCATATATAAATATTCAACACGCATGCATATATAAATATACAACACGCATGCATATATAAATATACAACACGCATGCATGCATGCATATATAAATATTCAACACGCATGCATGCATATATAAATAAATATTCAACACGCATGCATATATAAATATTCGACACGCATGCATGCATATATAAATATTCAACACGCATGCATATATAAATATTCAACACGCATGCATATATAAATATTCAACACGCATGCACATATACATATTCAACCCGCATGCATGCATATATAAATATACAACACGCATGCATATATAAATATTCGACACGCATGCATGCATATATAAATATTCAACACGCATGCATGAATATATAAATATACAACACGCATGCATGCATATATAAATATTCAACACGCATGCATATATAAATATACAACACGCATGCATATATAAATATTCAACACGCATGCATGCATAAATATACAACACGCATGCATATATAAATATTCAACACGCATGCATGCATATATAAATATACAACACGCATGCATATATAAATATTCAACACGCATGCATATATAAATATTCAACACGCATGCATGCACATAGAAATATACAACACGCATGCATATATAAATATACAACACGCATGCATGCATATATAAATATTCAACGCACATGCATGCATAAATATACAACACGCATGCATATATAAATATTCAACACGCATGCATGCATATATAAATATACAACACACGTGCATGCATAAATATACAACACGCATGCATATATAAATATTCAACACGCATGCATGCATATATAAATATACAACACGCATGCATATATAAATATACAACATGCATGCATGCATATATAAATATTCAACGCACATGCATGCATAAATATACAACACGCATGCATATATAAATATTCAACACGCATACATGCATATATAAATATACAACACACGTGCATGCATAAATATACAACACGCATGCATATATAAATATTCAACACGCATGCATGCATATATAAATATACAACACGCATGCATATATAAATATTCAGCACACGTGCATATATAAATATTCAACACGCATGCATGCATAAATATACAACACGCACCCTGAACTGACTCTAGCATTGCAATACAGCTAAACATTTGACAAGGAACAGGCACACACCTGCTGTTTAGTCTGCTCACACTCACTCTGCTCACAACAGCTCCTTGCAGCACTGCCTACCTCTGGCATCATGAACCTGCTATGTATTTTAACTGTTTTCTTTCTCCTGGCCTCATGGAGATGTTACTCCCTCTATCCACTACAAACTCCTCCATCCTGGCCCACACCCAACATCACCATACACCCTAGACTACTCAGAAGCCTTGCACTATCTACTGAATGTTGGTGGAGAACTCTAAAAACCAGCACACCAACCACTGCTCACTCTAATGGAAAACACCACAAATTTACAACTTGCAAACAACTACCCAAATTCCTACTCATACTATTACTCTCTTTAGCAGGTGATATTGAATCTAAACCAGGTCCTCCCATTTCAACTCTGTCCCATGCCCCTGAGAATTCCACCTTTAAATTCCAAAAAAGTCTATCTGTCGCCCATATAAACATCCGGAGCCTGCTGCCCAAACTGGACGAACTAAGGGCATGGTGCCTTATGCATAAACCCAAAGCCATCGTTCTTACAGAAACATGGCTATCCCCTAAAACCCCTGATGCTAATATTGCTATTCAGGGATACTCCATTTTTAGGAGAGATAGGTCAAAGAGAGGAGATGGGGTGGTATTTTATATTGCAGACACATTACAATTTACACTGTTAAATTGCCCACCAAGCCCACCCTCTTTTGAAATTCTAGTTGGCAAAATCTGCCTCCCCTTTTCTAAGCCCATCTTGCTTGCTGGCATCTACCGCCCCCCTAAAGCCCCTCTACAATCCCTGGCTGATATCACCCAATTTCTTGGCTCCATTTCCTCTCTGAATGAGAAGAGTGAGCTGCTAGTTCTTGGGGATTTCAACTTCAATTGGCTTGACCCTAAAAACCACAAAATCCAGATACAACTCAAGTCACTTAACCTATCGCAACTCATTTCCCAACCCACACGGATAAACCTGAAATCGCACAACCATTCCTCGCTAGACTGGATTCTCTCCTCAAACCCCAGCAGAATCCAATCCTCTGGCACCTTCCTGATATTTTCAGTGACCATGCAATAGTGTACTGTGTAAGGAAAATTAAACCGCCCCATTCAAGCCCTAAAGTTCTCCTCACTAGAACATTTAAAAATTTGAACCCACAACAGTTTCTGGATGACCTTACCAACTGCCCATGGCACAGAATCGATTTAATTCCCGACCCTGATTCTACGCTCGACTATTTCCAATCCGAGTTCTTAAAACTCTGCGATACCCATGCTCCACTACGCAGAATAAGGGTACGGGGGACCCACCTTCCATGGGTTACACCTGACCTTATAGCACTCTACCAGCTCAGGGATACCTTGTGGAAAAGCTACAAAGTAACTGGCACTACCAAGGATCTCAATCACTACAGATGCCTGCGGAACGTGTGCACAAGGCAAACAAGGCACGCAAAAGCACAATATTACTCTGACAATCTCCTCCAGAATACATCAAACCCAGCTAACTTCTGGAAGGTTATCAACAATATATTCCAGCCTCCTAACCATCAACAACCAAGTAATATCACTAAGGGGGATATTACTCTGACAAACCCCACTGACATTGCAAATGCATTCAATGATTACTTTGTGGGGTGTGCCACTAACTTATTAGCGAAACGCAGCACAAACCCCAAACATGAATCTCATCCTGGGAGTACCCCTACAGTCCCACCCTCTCCCAACACTGCCCACAATTTTCAATTTGGCCCAGTATCTGAAGAGATTATACAAGCGCTCCTCAAACTAAAACTAAGCAGCCAATGTGGACCTGACTTACTACAATCTAGGTTCCTACGACTTGGTGCCCCAGCCATTGCCAAACCAATTGCGTCCATAGTCAACTCTATCCTGTCTGCAGGCCATATCGCTAAGACCTGGAAAACTGCCAGAGTTATCCTAATCTTCAAAAGTGGGGACAAAAACACTGTCTCAAACTACAGGCCAATCTCACTTCTCCCAATTCTATCCAAAGTCATAGAAAAATGTGTCCACTCACAATTAACCGATTTCTATACCAAGACAAATTTCCCTAGCCAATTCCAATCTGGCTTTCGTCCCAAACACTCCACCGTAACTACCCTGCTAAAAGTTTGCAATGGAATCCAGTGTGGTATAGAACGGGGACAACTCACTGGTGCAGTATTCCTAGATTTTGCAAAGGCTTTTGACACAGTTGATCATGATATCCTGCTTAAACTCCAGAGCTCTGGAATAGGGAAGCATGCTTTAAACTGGTTTCAGTCCTACCTATCAGGAAGATCCCAACATGTGTCCATCTCAGGCTCTAACTCCAACCCCCTGGATATCACCTGTGGTGTCCTGCAAGGCTCTGTTCTGGGGCCCCTACTCTTCTCAGTGTTCATTAATGATCTTCCCACAGCTTGTATAGGAAGCCTCAATACACATGTATGCAGATGACACAATCCTATATGCACACAGCCATAGCCTCTCTGACCTTCAACACATACTTCAGTCTGACTTTTTGAGACTCGAAAACTGGATTTCCCAAAACAAACTGTTTTTAAACACTGACAAGACTAACAATGGTATTTGGGACCAAGACTAAATTTTTAAAGCTTCCAGTGACTGAGCTCCTGATTAGAAACAACGCTAACACCACCCTAACACCTGTCACTAGTTTTAAATACCTGGGCTTATGGTTTGACTCCCACTTATCATTCGGGATGCACATTGATACCCTGACAACCAAGACCTATGCCAAACTAGGGGTACTTTACAGGAACAAATCCTCCCTAAGTCTGCTGGTCAGAAAGCGTATCGCACAGCAGATGCTAATGGCAATTATTTACTATGGAGACATAGTATATGGCTCGGCTCCTCAAACCCACCTTAGCAAACTTGACACCCTCTACAATTCAATTTGTCGTTTTGTTCTCCAATGCAACTACAACACACATCACTGCGAAATGCTTAAAGAACTAGATTGGTCATCACTCGAGTCTAGGCGCAAAGTTCACCTTTCCTGTCTTGCCTTTAAATTCTTCATGGGCAAGCTACCCAGCTACCTGAACAAGCTCCTCACCCCTACCACTTGCAGCACTTATCACCGGAGATCAGACTCCAAAAGACTATTCATGGTCCCAAGGCTCAACAAAGTATCCGGACGTTCCTCCTTCTCCTTCCGTGCACCCCAAAACTGGAACAACCTACCAGAGACTCTCACATCCACCACCAGTTTAAGTTCTTTCAAATCTAAGGCTGTCTCACACTTTAATCTGGTCTGTAACTGTTTCATACGCCCATAATATATATTTTCTTTAACTGTGCACGCAATGTCTTGTATATAATGTATACCCTGTTCATTTATGTAACTGTATTTGTAACCATGTATTATTTGTTTTACTCTGTGCCCAGGACATACGTGAAAACGAGAGGTAACTCTCAATGTATTACTTCCTGGTAACACATTTTATAAATAAATAAATAAATAAATGCATGCATATATAAATATTCAACACGCGTGCATGCATATATAAATATACAACACGCATGCATGCATAAATATACAACACGCATGCATGCATATAAATATACAACACGCATGCATGCATATATAAATATACAACACGCATGCATATATAAATATTCAACATGCATGCATATATAAATATACAACACGCATGCATAAATGTATAAACATACATAACATGTATAACACGAGCGGGAAGCACTAATGTTCCAGGAGACCGGGTGTGACAGGCGTTCGTTATATATATTAACCTCCTGGGTCTCTCACACAGGGTGGTCCTGGTTTGTTTCCTACATCTGCACATTCCCCTTCTCACGGATGTGCGTGTAACTACCCCCCCCCCCCACTCCATCCCACCCCCCCCTATAAACTCCAGAAAACAATATTCAAACGTCTTTTTGTAAACACTTTTTATTATTAAGAAATACAAAATACCAAAAAAAATTACAAACTGCGAGAGTGGAGAGAGAGGGATATGAGAGGAGGAGAGGGCAGAGAGGAGGAGAGAGGGCGGAGAGAGGGCAGAGAGGAGGACAGAGGGCGGAGAGAGAGGGATACGAGAGGAGGAGAAAGGGCGGGGGCCGAGAGAGAGGGAGAAGAGAGCTCAGGAGCAGCGCAAAAGAGAGCCCAGAGAGCAAAGTTGGGAAAAGGGACGGAGATATGAGATAGGGGAGAGAGAGGAGAGAGAATAGAGTGAGAGAGGGCGGAGAGAGGGCAGAGAGCAAAGTGGGGAAAAGGGGCGGAGAGAGATATGAGATAGGGGAGAGAGAGGAGAGAGAATAGAGGGAGAGAGAGCTGAAGGAGGATGTGAAGAAGGAAGGCGGACGTTTGCATTTTGGATGAGAGCAGTTGGGCATAACGGAAGGAAAGAGAAGGG
Source organism: Ascaphus truei (assembly GCF_040206685.1). Lineage (NCBI taxonomy): Eukaryota > Metazoa > Chordata > Amphibia > Anura > Ascaphidae > Ascaphus > Ascaphus truei. The sequence goes on from NW_027453836.1 coordinate 340,172, forward strand.
AGAATTGTAATGGGGAAGAGTCCGGGTGAGTGTAATGCAGGTTGGGTACGGAGGAGAAGAGTCCGGGTGAGTGTAATGGAGGTTGGGTACGGAGGAGAAGAGTCCGGGTGAGTGTAATGCAGGTTGGGTACGGAGAAGAGTCCGGTTGAGTGTAATGGAGGTTGGGTACGGAGAAGAGTCCGGGTGAGGGTAATGCAGGTTGGGTACGGAGGAGAAGAGTCCGGGTGCGTGTAATGGAGGTTGGGTATTGAGAAGAGTCCGGGTAAGTGTAATGGAGGTTGGGTACGGAGGAGAAGAGTCCGGGTGAGTGTAATGGAGGTTGGGTACGGAGAAGAGTCCGGTTGAGTGTAATGCAGGTTGGGTACGGAGAAGAGTCCGGTTGAGTGTAATGCAGGTTGGGTACGGAGGAGAAGAGTCCGGTTGAGTGTAATGCTGGTTGGGTATGGAGAAGAGTCCGGGTGAGTGTAATGCAGGTTGGGTACGGAGGAGAAGAGTCCGGGTGAGTGTAATGGAGGTTGGGTATTGAGAAGAGTCCGGGTGAGTGTAATGGAGGTTGGGTACGGAGGAGAAGAGTCCGGGTGAGTGTAATGGAGGTTGGGTATTGAGAAGAGTCCGGGTGAGTGTAATGGAGGTTGGGTATTGAGAAGAGTCCGGGTGGGTGTAATGCAGGTTGGGTACGGAGTAGAAGAGTCCGGGTGAGTGTAATGGAGGTTGGGTACGGAGAAGAGTCCGGGTGAGTGTAATGGAGGTTGGGTATTGAGAAGAGTCCGGGTGAGTGTAATGGAGGTTGGGTACGGAGGAGAAGAGTCCGGGTGAGTGTAATGGAAGTTGGGTACGGAGGAGAAGAGTCCGGGTGAGTGTAATGGAGGTTGGGTACGGAGAAGAGTCCGGGTGAGTGTAATGGAGGTTGGGTACGGAGGAGAAGAGTCCGGGTGAGTGTAATGCAGGTTGGGTACGGAGGAGAAGAGTCCGGGTGAGTGTAATGGAGGTTGGGTACGGAGGAGAAGAGTCCGGGTGAGTGTAATGGAGGTTGGGTACGGAGAAGAGTCCGGGTGAGTGTAATGGAGGTTGGGTACGGAGAAGAGTCCGGGTGAGTGTAATGGAGGTTGGGTATGGAGAAGAGTCCGGGCGAGTGTAATGGAGGTTGGGTACGGAGGAGAAGAGTCCGGGTGAGTGTAATGGAGGTTGGGTACGGAGAAGAGTCCGGGTGAGTGTAATGGAGGTTGGGTACGGAGGAGAAGAGTGCGGGTGAGTGTAATGGAGGTTGGGTACGGAGAAGAGTCCGGGTGAGTGTAATGGAGGTTGGGTACGGAGGAGAAGAGTCCGGGTGAGTGTAATGGAGGTTGGGTACGGAGAAGAGTCCGGGTGAGTGTAATGGAGGTTGGGTACGGAGGAGAAGAGTCCGGGTGAGTGTAATTGAGGATCTGGTCACACATCACTGTTTTTTCCGGCAGGGAAAGTGTTAACCCCAGTGATCAGACTACTGGACACGCGGCACGGCTGCGACGCACACGTTTGGAGCCACACAGGATGTGAAGCGCAGCGCGCCTCGATACACACGCACTATGTGTCACGTGTCATGCATGTTACACTGTGTGTGTTGAGCGGCTGCAGAACACGGATGTTACACTCCCAATATTTCACATATAGCTGCCGCAGACATGCTGCAGTACACGCGCTTTCCATGTTGTAAGCGTGTTACACTGGCTGCGTTACACACGTCACAAGTTAAAAGCATGTTACACAAGCTGTGAGTCACGGTTATGGAGGCCACGTGGCGTTAGGAGCCGTGTGACAGGGACACGCGTGCAGGTCACAGGCTGTAGAAGCGCAGACTCCGGTCCATCCCTGTAGAGGCCAAAAACTTTGCATTCTGACCAAACGCCAAACCCGTCGTGAGAGCGCTGTGATCTGAGAGAGAGAGAGAGAGAGAGAGAGCGCCGCAGTCAGAGAGAGCTCGGGGATCAGAGCGAACGAGAGAGCAGACGAGAGTGCAGTGATCAGAGAGCACGAGAAGTTAGCGACTGACCTGTGAAGTGCAGAACCTCCGCCCACTGCTTGCAGATATAAACCTGGATATCCGTCCCGCCGACCGCCAGGTATGTACCGCTCTGATCGAACACCAGAGAGCGCACCTGAGAGAGAGAGCGAGAGCGCGCATTACTGAGTGTGCCAGGTATGTACCGCTCTGATCGAACACCAGGGAGCGCACCTGAGAGAGAGCGAGAGCGCGCATTACTGAGTGTGCCAGGTATGTACCGCTCTGATCTAACACCAGAGAGCGCACCTGAGAGAGCGAGAGCGCGCATTACTGAGTGTGCCAGGTATGTACCGCTCTGATCTAACACCAGAGAGCGCACCTGAGAGAGAGAGCGAGAGCGCGCATTACTGAGTGTGTCAGGTATGTACCGCTCTGATCGAACACCAGAGAGCGCACATGAGAGAGAGAGAGAGCGAGAGCGCGCATTACTGAGTGTGCCAGGTATGTACCGCTCTGATCGAACACCAGGGAGCGCACCTGAGAGAGAGCGAGAGCGCGCATTACTGAGTGTGCCAGGTATGTACCGCTCTGATCTAACACCAGAGAGCGCACCTGAGAGAGCGAGAGCGCGCATTACTGAGTGTGCCAGGTATGTACCGCTCTGATCTAACACCAGAGAGCGCACCTGAGAGAGAGAGCGAGAGCGCGCATTACTGAGTGTGTCAGGTATGTACCGCTCTGATCGAACACCAGAGAGCGCACATGAGAGAGAGAGAGCGAGAGCGCGCATTACTGAGTGTGCCAGGTATGTACCGCTCTGATCGAACACCAGAGAGCGCACCTGAGAGAGAGAGCGAGAGCGCGCATTACTGAGTGTGCCAGGTATGTACCGCTCTGATCGAACACCAGAGAGCGCACCTGAGAGAGAGCGAGAGCGCGCGCATTACTGAGTGTGCCAGGTATGTACCGCTCTGATCGAACACCAGAGAGCGCACCTGACAGAGAGCGGGAGCGCGCATTACTGAGTGTGCCAGGTATGTACCGCTCTGATCGAACACCAGAGAGAGCACCTGAGAGAGAGCGCGAGAGCGCGCATTACTGAGTGTGCCAGGTATGTACCGCTCTGATCGAACACCAGAGAGCGCACCTGAGAGCGAGAGCGCGCATTACTGAGTGTGTCAGGTATGTAGCGCTCTGATCGAACACCAGAGAGCGCACCTGAGAGAGAGCGAGAGCGCGCATTACAGTGTGTGTCAGGTATGTACCGCTCTGATCTAACACCAGAGAGCGCACCTGAGAGCGAGAGCGAGCATTACTGAGTGTGCCAGGTATGTACCGCTCTGATCTAACACCAGAGAGCGCACCTGAGAGAGCGAGAGCGCACATTACTGAGTGTGCCAGGTATGTACCTCTCTGATCTAACACCAGAGAGCGCACCTGAGAGAGCGAGAGCGCGCATTACTGAGTGTGTCAGGTATGTACCGCTCTGATCGAACACCAGAGAGCGCACCTGAGAGAGAGCGAGAGCGCGCGCATTACTGAGTGTGCCAGGTATGTACCGCTCTGATCGAACACCAGAGAGCGCACCTGAGAGAGAGCGCGAGAGCGCGCATTACTGAGTGTGTCAGGTATGTACCGCTCTGATCGAACACAGGAGAGCGCACCTGAGAGAGAGAGCGCGAGAGCGCGCATTACTGAGTGTGTCAGGTATGTACCGCTCTGATCGAACACCAGAGAGCGCACCTGAGAGAGAGAGAGCGCGAGAGCGCGCATTACTGAGTGTGCCAGGAATGTACCGCTCTGATCGAACACCAGAGAGCGCACCTGAGAGAGAGCGCGAGAGCGCGCATTACTTAGTGTGTCAGGTATGTACCGCTCTGATCTAACACCAGAGAGCGCACCTGAGAGAGAGAGCGAGAGCGCGCATTACTGAGTGTGTCAGGTATGTACCGCTCTGATCGAACACCAGAGAGCGCACCTGAGAGAGAGCGAGAGCGCGCATTACTGAGTGTGCCAGGTATGTACCGCTCTGATCTAACACCAGAGAGCGCACCTGAGAGAGAGCGAGAGCGCGCATTACTGAGTGTGTCAGGTATGTACCGCTCTGATCTAACACCAGAGAGCGCACCTGAGAGCGAGCGAGAGCGCGCATTACTGAGTGTGTCAGGTATGTACCGCTCTGATAGAACACCAGAGAGCGCACCTGAGAGAGAGCGAGAGCGCGCGCATTACTGAGTGTGCCAGGTATGTACCGCTCTGATCTAACACCAGAGAGCGCACCTGAGAGAGAGAGCGAGAGCGCACATTACCGAGTGTGTCAGGTATGTACCGCTCTGATCGAACACCAGAGAGCGCACCTGAGAGAGAGCGCGAGAGCGCGCGCATTACTGAGTGTGCCAGGTATGTACCGCTCTGATCGAACACCAGAGAGCGCACCTGAGAGAGAGCGAGAGCGCGCATTACTGAGTGTGCCAGGTATGTACCGCTCTGATCGAACACCAGAGCGCACCTGAGAGAGAGCGAGAGCGCACATTACTGAGTGTGCCAGGTATGTACCGCTCTGATCGAACACCAGAGCGCACCTGAGAGAGAGCGAGAGCGCACATTACTGAGTGTGCCAGGTATGTACCGCTCTGATCGAACACCAGAGCGCACCTGAGAGAGCGAGAGCGCGCATTACTGAGTGTGCCAGGTATGTACCGCTCTAATAGAACACCAGAGAGCGCACCTGAGAGAGAGCGAGAGCGCGCGCATTACTGAGTGTCAGGTATGTACCGCTCTGATCGAACACCAGAGAGCGCACCTGAGAGAGAGCGAGAGCGCGCATTACTGAGTGTGCCAGGTATGTACCGCTCTGATCGAACACCAGAAAGCGCACCTGAGAGAGAGCGCGAGAGCGCGCATTACTGAGTGTGCCAGGTATGTACCGCTCTGATCGAACACCAGAGAGCGCACCTGAGAGAGAGAGCGCGCGCATTACTGAGTGTGCCAGATATGTACCGCTCTGATAGAACACCAGAGAGCGCACCTGAGAGAGAGCGAGAGCGCGCATTACTGAGTGTGCCAGGTATGTACCTCTCTGATCTAACACCAGAGAGCGCACCTGAGAGAGAGCGAGAGCGCGCATTACTGAGTGTGCCAGGTATGTACCGCTCTGATAGAACACCAGAGAGTGCACCTGAGAAAGAGCGAGAGCGCGCGCATTACTGAGTGTGTCAGGTATGTACCGCTCTGATAGAACACCAGAGAGCGCACCTGAGAGCGAGCGAGAGCGCGCATTACTTAGTGTGTGTCAGGTATGTACCGCTCTGATCTAACACCAGAGAGCGCACCTGAGAGAGAGCGAGAGCGCGCGCATTACTGAGTGTGTCAGGTATGTACCGCTCTGATAGAACACCAGAGAGCGCACCTGAGAGAGAGCGAGAGCGCGCGCATTACTGAGTGTGTCAGGTATGTACCGCTCTGATAGAACACCAGAGAGCGCACCTGAGAGCGAGCGAGAGCGCGCATTACTTAGTGTGTCAGGTATGTACCGCTCTGATCTAACACCAGAGAGCGCACCTGAGAGAGCGAGAGCGCGCGCATTACTGTGTGTGTCAGGTATGTACCGCTCTGATCGAACACCAGAGAGCGCACCTGAGAGAGAGAGAGAGAGCGAGAGCGCGCATTACTGAGTGTGCCAGGTATGTACCGCTCTGATCGAACACCAGAGAGCGCACCTGAGAGAGAGAGAGCGAGAGCGCGCATTACTGAGTGTGTCAGGTATGTACCGCTCTGATCGAACACCAGAGAGCTAACCTGAGAGAGAGCGAGAGCGCGCATTACTGAGTGTGTCAGATATGTACCGCTCTGATCGAACACAGGAGAGCGCACCTGAGAGAGTGTGAGAGCGCGCATTACTGAGTGTGCCAGGTATGTACCGCTCTGATCGAACACCAGAGAGCGCACCTGAGAGAGAGAGAGCGAGAGCGCACATTACTGAGTGTGCCAGGTATGTACCGCTCTGATCGAACACAGGAGAGCGCACCTGAGAGAGAGCGAGAGCGCATTACTGGGTGTGTCAGGTATGTACCGCTCTGATCTAACACCAGAGAGCTAACCTGAGAGAGCGCGCATTACTGAGTGTGCCAGGTATGTACCGCTCTGATCGAACACAGGAGAGCGCACCTGAGAGAGAGCGAGAGCGCGCGCATTACTGAGTGTGTCAGGTATGTACCGCTCTGATCTAACACCAGAGAGCGCACCTGAGAGAGAGCGAGAGCGCGCATTACTGAGTGTGTCAGGTATGTACCGCTCTGATCTAACACCAGAGAGCGCACCTGAGAGAGAGCGAGAGCGCGCATTACTGAGTGTGTCAGGTATGTACCGCTCTGATCTAACACCAGAGAGCGCACCTGAGAGAGAGAGAGCGAGAGCGCGCATTACTGAGTGTGCCAGGTATGTACCGCTCTGATTTAACACCAGAGAGCGCACCTGAGAGAGAGAGAGCGAGAGCGCGCATTACTGAGTGTGTCAGGTATGTACCGCTCTGATCTAACACCAGAGAGCGCACCTGAGAGAGAGAGAGCGAGAGCGCGCATTACTGAGTGTGTCGGGTATGTACCGCTCTGATCTAACACCAGAGAGCGCACCTGAGAGAGAGAGAGCGAGAGCGCGCATTACTGAGTGTGTCAGGTATGTACCGCTCTGATCTAACACCAGAGAGCGCACCTGAGAGTGAGAGCGCGCATTACTGAGTGTGCCAGGTATGTACCGCTCTGATCTAACACCAGAGAGCGCACCTGAGAGAGAGCGAGAGCGCGCGCATTACTGAGTGTGTCAGGTATGTACCGCTCTGATTGAACACCAGAGAGCGCACCTGAGAGAGAGCGAGAGAGCGCATTACTGAGTGTGTCAGGTATGTACCGCTCTGATCTAACACCAGAGAGCGCATCTGAGAGAGAGCGAGAGAGCGAGAGCGCGCGCATTACTGAGTGTGTCAGGTATGTACCGCTCTGATCGAACACCAGGGAGCGCACCTGAGAGAGAGAGCGAGAGCGCGCATTACTGAGTGTGCCAGGTATGTACCGCTCTGATCGAACACCAGGGAGCGCACCTGAGAGAGAGCGAGAGCGCATTACTGAGTGTGCCAGGTATGTACCGCTCTGATCGAACACCAGAGAGCACACCTGAGAGAGAGCGCGAGAGCGCACATTACTGTGTGTCAGGTATGTACCGCTCTGATCGAACACCAGAGAGCGCACCTGAGAGAGAGAGAGCGAGAGCGCGCATTACTGAGTGTGCCAGGTATGTACCGCTCTGATCTAACACCAGAGAGCGCACCTGAGAGCGAGAGCGCGCATTACTGTGTGTGCCAGGTATGTACCGCTCTGATCGAACACCAGAGAGCGCACCTGAGAGAGAGCGAGAGAGCGCATTACTGAGTGTGTCAGGTATGTACCGCTCTGATCTAACACCAGAGAGCGCATCTGAGAGAGCGAGAGAGCGAGAGCGCGAGAGCGCGCGCATTACTGAGTGTGCCAGGTATGTACCGCTCTGATCGAACACCAGAGAGCGCACCTGAGAGAGAGCGAGAGCGCACATTACTGAGTGTGTCAGGTATGTACCGCTCTGATCGAACACCAGGGAGCGCACCTGAGAGAGAGAGAGCGAGAGCGCGCATTACTGAGTGTGCCAGGTATGTACCGCTCTGATCGAACACCAGGGAGCGCACCTGAGAGAGAGCGAGAGCGCATTACTGAGTGTGCCAGGTATGTACCGCTCTGATCGAACACCAGAGAGCGCACCTGAGAGCGCACATTACTGTGTGTCAGGTATGTACCGCTCTGATCGAACACCAGAGAGCGCACCTGAGAGAGAGCGAGAGCGCGCATTACTGAGTGTGCCAGGTATGTACCGCTATGATCTAACACCAGAGAGCGCACCTGAGAGAGAGAGAGAGCGAGAGCGCGCATTACTGAGTGTGTCAGGTATGTACCGCTCTGATAGAACACCAGAGAGCGCACCTGAGAGAGCGAGAGCGCGCATTACTGAGTGTGCCAGGTATGTACCGCTCTGATCTAACACCAGAGAGCGCACCTGAGAGAGAGAGAGAGAGAGAGCATTACTGAGTGTGCCAGGTATGTACCGCTCTGATAGAACACCAGAGAGCGCACCTGAGAGAGAGCGAGAGCGCGCATTACTGAGTGTGCCAGATATGTACCGCTCTGATAGAACACCAGAGAGCGCATCTGAGAGAGCGCGAGCGAGAGCGCGCATTACTGAGTGTGCCAGGTATGTACCGCTCTGATCGAGAGAGAGAAAATGTAAAGAGTAAAGAAGAAAAGTGACAGAAATAGAAGAGAGAGACAGAGAGAGAGAATAAAAACCATCAAATGAGAGAGAAATAATAAAGGAAAGAGTAGAAAGAAGAGCGGGAGAGATCTGGAAGAGGGAAGGAGGGCGGGAGAGATCTGGAAGAGGGAAGGAGGGCGGGAGAGATCTGGAAGAGGGACGGTGGGCGGGAGAGATCTGGAAGAGGGAAGGAGGGCGGGAGAGATCTGGAAGAGGGACGGTGGGCGGGAGAGATCTGGAAGAGGGAAGGAGGGCGGGAGAGATCTGGAAGAGGGAAGGAGGGCGGGAGAGATCTGGAAGAGGGAAGGAGGGCGGGAGAGATCTGGAAGAGGGAAGGAGGGCGGGAGAGATCTGGAAGAGGGAAGGAGGGCGGGAGAGATCTGGAAGAGGGAAGGAGGGCGGGAGAGATCTGGAAGAGGGAAGGAGGGCGGGAGAGATCTGGAAGAAGGAAGGAGGGCGGGAGAGATCTGGAAGAGGAAAGGAGGGCGGGAGAGATCTGGAAGAGGAAAGGTGGGCGGGAGAGATCTGGAAGAGGGAAGGAGGGCGGGAGAGATCTGGAAGAGGGACGGTGGGCGGGAGAGATCTGGAAGAGGGAAGGAGGGCGGGAGAGATCTGGAAGAGGGAAGGAGGGCGGGAGAGATCTGGAAGAGGGAAGGAGGGCGGGAGAGATCTGGAAGAGGGAAGGAGGGCGGGAGAGATCTGGAAGAGGAAAGGTGGGCGGGAGAGATCTGGAAGAGGGAAGGAGGGCGGGAGAGATCTGGAAGAGGGACGGTGGGCGGGAGAGATCTGGAAGAGGGAAGGAGGGCGGGAGAGATCTGGAAGAGGGAAGGAGGGCGGGAGAGATCTGGAAGAGGGAAGGAGGGCGGGAGAGATCTGGAAGAGGGAAGGAGGGCGGGAGAGATCTGGAAGAGGGAAGGAGGGCGGGAGAGATCTGGAAGAGGGAAGGAGGGCGGGAGAGATCTGGAAGAGGGAAGGAGGGCGGGAGAGATCTGGAAGAGGGAAGGAGGGCGGGAGAGATCTGGAAGAGGGAAGGAGGGTCGTCCCATTTGCAGAATGTATATTTACTGTGTGCTCGTTTGCATGTCATTACCCAGAATTCCTGGCTGCAGTGGTAGCGCTATGCTAGGAGATGATGGCTAAAAGCAGGGTTGCAGACCAGCCCGGGACATGCGAATGTGCTCACACATTGTATTTCTATTTGCAGAATTTACAGCAATTGTAGGGGAATGAAAACGGACATTCAGGCCTCCCTCTCTCCCCCCCCCCCCTCTCTCTCCCTCTCCCTCCCCCTCTCTCTCTCTCTCCCTCCCCCTCTCTCTCTCTCTCCCTCCCCCTCTCTCTCTCTCTCCCTCCCCCCCTCTCTCTCTCCCTCCCCCCCTCTCTCTCTCCCTCCCCCCACTCTCTCCCTCCCCCCCCTCCCCTCTCTCTCCCTCCCTCTCCCTCCCCCCCTCTCTCCCTCCCCCCCTCTCTCTCCCTCCCCCCCCCTCTCTCTCTCTCCCCCTCTGCCCCCCCCTCCCTCCCCCTCCCTCCCCCTCCCTCGAGCCGGTCTGTTTGCTAAATATGATACTTACAAATACGCCCCCTGCTAGACAGCAAGGTCATGCAGTAAAGATGCATCGTTTTCCACCAGACTCCGTTGCACCCAGGATGGAGCTCGGGACTTTGCAAGACAGGAGTGGGGCACCGAAAACGTTTAACCCCGGGACTGCTGAAAATGCTCCCTACCCGTGCACAGAGCTGCGGAGGAAGTGCACTGTGCGTCTTTATAACACGTGCACATAAGGATTTCGTTCCTGCCACATTTCTATAAGGCCACAGAAGCGACAGAGGACGTAAACCTTTCCCAAACCCTAAACTTCAGTGTATAATGGTGCACTGTCACCTGTAACTGCTCAGTACCTGTATCTCTCCCCCCCCTATCACTGCTCAGTACCTGTATCCCCCCCCCCTATCACTGCTCAGTACCTGTATCCCTCCCCTATCACTGCTCAGTACCTGTATCCCTCCCCTATCACTGCTCAGTACCTGTATCCCCCCCCTATCACTGCTCAGTACCTGTATCCCTCCCCCTATCACTGCTCAGTACCTGTATCCCCCCCCTATCACTGCTCAGTACCTGTATCCCTCCCCCTATCACTGCTCAGTACCTGTATCCCCCCCCTATCACTGCTCAGTACCTGTATCCCCCCCCTATCACTGCTCAGTACCTGTATCCCTCCCCCTATCACTACTCAGTACCTGTATCCCTCCCCCATATCACTGCTCAGTACCTGTATCCCTCCCCCCTATCACTGCTCAGTACCTGTATCCCTCCCCTATCACTACTCAGTACCTGTATCCCTCCCCCTATCACTACTCAGTACCTGTATCCCTCCCCCCTATCACTGCTCAGTACCTGTATCCCTCCCCCTATCACTGCTCAGTACCTGTATCCCTCCTCCTATCACTGCTCAGTACCTGTATCCCTCCCCCCTATCACTGCTCAGTACCTGTATCCCTCCCCCTATCACTGCTCAGTACCTGTATCCCTCCCCCTATCACTGCTCAGTACCTGTATCCCCCCCCCTATCACTGCTCAGTACCTGTATCCCTCCCCCCCTATCACTGCTCAGTACCTGTATCCCTCCCCCTATCACTGCTCAGTACCTGTATCCCTCCCCCTATCACAGCCCTGTCACTACTCAGTACCTGTATCCCTCCCCCTATCACTGCTCAGTACCTGTATCCCTCCCCCCTATCACTGCTCAGTACCTGTATCCCTCCTCCTATCACTGCTCAGTACCTGTATCCCTCCTCCTATCACAGCCCTGTCACTGCTCAGTACCTGTATCCCTCCTCCTATCACAGCCCTGTCACTGCTCAGTACCTGTATCCCTTATCCTATCACAGCCCTGTCACTGCTCAGTACCTGTATCCCTCCCCTATCACTACTCAGTACCTGTATCCCTCCCCCTATCACTACTCAGTACCTGTATCCCTCCCCCCTATCACTGCTCAGTACCTGTATCCCTCCCCCTATCACTGCTCAGTACCTGTATCCCTCCCCCCTATCACTACTCAGTACCTGTATCCCTCCCCCCTATCACTGCTCAGTACCTGTATCCCTCCCCCCTATCACTGCTCAGTACCTGTATCCCCCCCCCTATCACTGCTCAGTACCTGTATCCCTCCCCCTATTACAGCCCTGTCACTGCTCAGTACCTGTATCCCTCCTCCTATCACAGCCCTGTCACTGCTCAGTACCTGTATCCCTCCTCCTATCACAGCCCTGTCACTACTCAGTACCTGTATCCCTCCTCCTATCACAGCCCTGTCACTGCTCAGTACCTGTATCCCTCCCCCTATCACAGCCCTGTCACTACTCAGTACCTGTATCCCTCCTCCTATCACAGCCCTGTCACTGCTCAGTACCTGTATCCCTCCTCCTATCACAGCCCTGTCACTGCTCAGTACCTGTATCCCTCCCCCTATCACAGCCCTGTCACTACTCAGTACCTGTATCCCTCCTCCTATCACAGCCCTGTCACTACTCAGTACCTGTATCCCTCCCCCTATCACTGCTCAGTACCTGTATCCCTCCCCCCCTATCACTGCTCAGTACCTGGTATCCTTCCTCCTATCACAGCCCTGTCACTGCTCAGTACCTGTATCCCTCCTCCTATCACAGCCCTGTCACTGCTCAGTACCTGTATCCCTCCTCCTATCACAGCCCTGTCACTGCTCAGTACCTGTATCCCTCCCCCTATCACAGCCCTGTCACTGCTCAGTACCTGTATCCCTCCTCCTATCACAGCCCTGTCACTGCTAAGTACCTGTATCCCTCCTCCCCCTATCACAGCCCTGTCACTGCTCAGTACCTGTATCCCTCCTCCTATCACAGCCCTGTCACTGCTCAGTACCTGTATCCCTCCTCCTATCACAGCCCTGTCACTGCTCAGTACCTGTATCCCTCCCCCTATCACTGCTCAGTACCTGTATCCCTCCTCCTATCACAGCCCTGTCACTGCTCAGTACCTGTATCCCTTCCCCACTATCACTACTCAGTACCTGTATCCCTCCTCCTATCACAGCCCTGTCACTGCTCAGTACCTGTATCCCTCCTCCTATCACAGCCCTGTCACTGCTCAGTACCTGTATCCCTCCTGCTATCACAGCCCTGTCACTGCTCAGTACCTGTATCCCTCCCCCTATCACAGCCCTGTCACTGCTCAGTACCTGTATCCCTCCTCCTATCACAGCCCTGTCACTGCTCAGTACCTGTATCCCTCCTCCTATCACAGCCCTGTCACTGCTCAGTACCTGTATCCCTCCTCCTATCACAGCCCTGTCACTGCTCAGTACCTGTATCCTTCCTCCTATCACAGCCCTGTCACTGCTCAGTACCTGTATCCCTCCTCCTATCACAGCCCTGTCACTGCTCAGTACCTGTATCCCTCCCCCTATCACAGCCCTGTACTGCTCAGTACCTGTATCCCTCCTCCTATCACAGCCCTGTCACTGCTCAGTACCTGTATCCCTCCTCCTATCACAGCCCTGTCACTGCTCAGTACCTGTATCCCTCCCCCTATCACTACTCAGTACCTGTATCCCTCCCCCCTATCACTGCTCAGTACCTGTATCCCTCCCCCTATCAGTGCTCAGTACCTGTATCCCTCCCCTATCACTACTCAGTACCTGTATCCCTCCCCCTATCACTACTCAGTACCTGTATCCCTCCCCCCTATCACTGCTCAGTACCTGTATCCCTCCCCCTATCACTGCTCAGTACCTGTATCCCTCCTCCTATCACTGCTCAGTACCTGTATCCCTCCCCCTATCACTGCTCAGTACCTGTATCCCTCCCCCTATCACTGCTCAGTACCTGTATCCCTCCCCCTATCACTGCTCAGTACCTGTATCCCCCCCCCCTATCACTGCTCAGTACCTGTATCCCTCCCCCCCTATCACTGCTCAGTACCTGTATCCCTCCCCCCCTATCACTGCTCAGTACCTGTATCCCTCCCCCTATCACTGCTCAGTACCTGTATCCCTCCCCCTATCACAGCCCTGTCACTACTCAGTACCTGTATCCCTCCCCCTATCACTGCTCAGTACCTGTATCCCTCCTCATATCACTGCTCAGTACCTGTATCCCTCCTCCTATCACAGCCTGTCACTGCTCAGTACCTGTATCCCTCCCCCTATCACTGCTCAGTACCTGTATCCTCCTCCTATCACAGCCCTGTCACTGCTCAGTACCTGTATCCCTCCTCCTATCACAGCCCTGTCACTGCTCAGTACCTGTATCCCTTATCCTATCACAGCCCTGTCACTGCTCAGTACCTGTATCCCTCCCCTATCACTACTCAGTACCTGTATCCCTCCCCCTATCACTACTCAGTACCTGTATCCCTCCCCCCTATCACTGCTCAGTACCTGTATCCCTCCCCTATCACTGCTCAGTACCTGTATCCCTCCCCCCTATCACTACTCAGTACCTGTATCCCTCCCCCCTATCACTGCTCAGTACCTGTATCCCTCCCCCCTATCACTGCTCAGTACCTGTATCCCCCCCCCTATCACTGCTCAGTACCTGTATCCTCCCCCTATTACAGCCCTGTCACTGCTCAGTACCTGTATCCCTCCTCCTATCACAGCCCTGTCACTGCTCAGTACCTGTATCCCTCCCCCTATCACTGCTCAGTACCTGTATCCCTCCTCCTATCACAGCCCTGTCACTGCTCAGTACCTGTATCCCTTCCCCACTATCACTGCTCAGTACTGTATCCCTCCTCCTATCACAGCCCTGTCACTGCTCAGTACCTGTATCCCTCCTCCTATCACAGCCCTGTCACTGCTCAGTACCTGTATCCCTCCCCCTATCACAGCCCTGTCACTGCTCAGTACCTGTATCCCTCCCCCTATCACAGCCCTGTCACTGCTCAGTACCTGTATCCCTCCTCCTATCACAGCCCTGTCACTGCTCAGTACCTGTATCCCTCCTCCTATCACAGCCCTGTCACTGCTCAGTACCTGTATCCCTCCTCCTATCACAGCCCTGTCACTGCTCAGTACCTGTATCCTTCCTCCTATCACAGCCCTGTCACTGCTCAGTACCTGTATCCCTCCTCCTATCACAGCCCTGTCACTGCTCAGTACCTGTATCCCTCCCCCTATCACAGCCCTGTCACTGCTCAGTACCTGTATCCCTCCTCCTATCACAGCCCTGTCACTGCTCAGTACCTGTATCCCTCCTCCTATCACAGCCCTGTCACTGCTCAGTACCTGTATCCCTCCCCCTATCACTACTCAGTACCTGTATCCCTCCCCCCTATCACTGCTCAGTACCTGTATCCCTCCCCCCTATCACTGCTCAGTACCTGTATCCCTCCCCCTATCACTACTCAGTACCTGTATCCCTCCCCCTATCACTACTCAGTACCTGTATCCCTCCCCCCTATCACTGCTCAGTACCTGTATCCCTCCCCCTATCACTGCTCAGTACCTGTATCCCTCCTCCTATCACTGCTCAGTACCTGTATCCCTCCCCCCTATCACTGCTCAGTACCTGTATCCCTCCCCCTATCACTGCTCAGTACCTGTATCCCTCCCCCTATCACTGCTCAGTACCTGTATCCCCCCCCCCCTATCACTGCTCAGTACCTGTATCCCTCCCCCCCTATCACTGCTCAGTACCTGTATCCCTCCCCCCCTATCACTGCTCAGTACCTGTATCCCTCCCCCTATCACTGCTCAGTACCTGTATCCCTCCCCCTATCACAGCCCTGTCACTACTCAGTACCTGTATCCCTCCCCCCTATCACTGCTCAGTACCTGTATCCCTCCTCCTATCACTGCTCAGTACCTGTATCCCTCCTCCTATCACAGCCCTGTCACTGCTCAGTACCTGTATCCCTCCTCCTATCACAGCCCTGTCACTGCTCAGTACCTGTATCCCTCCCCCTATCACTGCTCAGTACCTGTATCCCTCCTCCTATCACAGCCCTGTCACTGCTCAGTACCTGTATCCCTCCTCCTATCACAGCCCTGTCACTGCTCAGTACCTGTATCCCTTATCCTATCACAGCCCTGTCACTGCTCAGTACCTGTATCCCTCCCCTATCACTACTCAGTACCTGTATCCCTCCCCCTATCACTACTCAGTACCTGTATCCCTCCCCCCTATCACTGCTCAGTACCTGTATCCCTCCCCCTATCACTGCTCAGTACCTTTATCCCTCCCCCCTATCACTACTCAGTACCTGTATCCCTCCCCCCTATCACTGCTCAGTACCTGTATCCCTCCCCCCTATCACTGCTCAGTACCTGTATCCCTCCCCCCTATCACTGCTCAGTACCTGTATCCCTCCCCCTATCACTGCTCAGTACCTGTATCCCTCCCCCCTATCACTGCTCAGTACCTGTATCCCTCCCCTATCACAGCCCTGTCACTACTCAGTACCTGTATCCCTCCCCCCTATCACTGCTCAGTACCTGTATCCCTCCCCCCTATCACTGCTCAGTACCTGTATCCCTCCCCCCCTATCACTGCTCAGTACCTGTATCCCTCCCCCTATCACTGCTCAGTACCTGTATCCCCCCCCTATCACTACTCAGTACCTGTATCCCTCCCCCTATCACTGCTCAGTACCTGTATCCCTCCCCCTATCACTACTCAGTACCTGTATCCCTCCTCCTATCACAGCCCTGTCACTGCTCAGTACCTGTATCCCTCCCCCTATCACAGCCCTGTCACTGCTCAGTACCTGTATCCCTCCCCCTATCACAGCCCTGTCACTGCTCAGTACCTGTATCCCTCCCCCTATCACTGCTCAGTACCTGTATCCCCCCCCCCCTATCACTGCTCAGTACCTGGTATCCTTCCTCCTATCACAGCCCTGTCACTGCTCAGTACCTGTATCCCTCCTCCTATCACAGCCCTGTCACTGCTCAGTACCTGTATCCCTCCTCCTATCACAGCTCTGTCACTGCTCAGTACCTGTATCCCTCCTCCTATCACAGCCCTGTCACTGCTCAGTACCTGTATCCCTCCTCCTATCACAGCCCTGTCACTGCTCAGTACCTGTATCCCTCCCCCTATCACAGCCCTGTCACTGCTCAGTACCTGTATCCCTCCTCCTATCACAGCCCTGTCACTGCTCAGTACCTGTATCCCTCCTCCCCCTATCACAGCCCTGTCACTGCTCAGTACCTGTATCCCTCCTCCTATCACAGCCCTGTCACTGCTAAGTACCTGTATCCCTCCCCCTATCACAGCCCTGTCACTGCTCAGTACCTGTATCCCTCCTCCTATCACAGCCCTGTCACTGCTCAGTACCTGTATCCCTCCTCCTATCACAGCCCTGTCACTGCTCAGTACCTGTATCCCTCATCCTATCACAGCCCTGTCACTGCTCAGTACCTGTATCCCTCCCCCTATCACTGCTCAGTACCTGTATCCCTCCCCCTATCACAGCCCTGTCACTGCTCAGTACCTGTATCCCTCCTCCTATCACAGCCCTGTCACTGCTCAGTACCTGTATCCCTCCTCCTATCACAGCCCTGTCACTGCTCAGTACCTGTATCCCTCCCCCTATCACAGCCCTGTCACTGCTCAGTACCTGTATCCCTCCCCCTATCACAGCCCTGTCACTGCTCAGTACCTGTATCCCTCCTCCTATCACAGCCCTGTCACTGCTCAGTACCTGTATCCCTCCCCCTATCCCTCCCGTCACTGCTCAGTACCTGTATCCCTCCTCCTATCACAGCCCTGTCACTGCTCAGTACCTGTCTCCCTCCTCCTATCACAGCCCTGTCACTGCTCAGTACCTGTATCCCTCCTCCTATCACAGCCCTGTCACTGCTCAGTACCTGTATCCCTCCTCCTATCACAGCCCTGTCACTGCTCAGTACCTGTATCCCTCCTCCTATCACAGCCCTGTCACTGCTCAGTACCTGTATCCCTCCCCCTATCACAGCCCTGTCACTGATCAGTACCTGTATCCCTCCTCCTATCACAGCCCTGTCACTGCTCAGTACCTGTATCCCTCCTCCTATCACAGCCCTGTCACTGCTCAGTACCTGTATCCCTCCTCCTATCACAGCCCTGTCACTGCTCAGTACCTGTATCCCTCCCCTATCACAGCCCTGTCACTGCTCAGTACCTGTATCCCTCCCCCTATCACAGCCCTGTCACTGCTCAGTACCTGTATCCCTCCTCCTATCACAGCCCTGTCACTACTCAGTACCTGTATCCCTCCCCCTATCACAGCCCTGTCACTGCTCAGTACCTGTATCCCTCCTCCTATCACAGCCCTGTCACTGCTCAGTACCTGTATCCCTCCTCCTATCACAGCCCTGTCACTGCTCAGTACCTGTATCCCTCCCCCTATCACAGCCCTGTCACTGCTCAGTACCTGTATCCCTCCCCCTATCACAGCCCTGTCACTGCTCAGTACCTGTATCCCTCCTCCTATCACAGCCCTGTCACTGCTCAGTACCTGTATCCCTCCCCCTATCCCTCCCGTCACTGCTCAGTACCTGTATCCCTCCTCCTATCACAGCCCTGTCACTGCTCAGTACCTGTCTCCCTCCTCCTATCACAGCCCTGTCACTGCTCAGTACCTGTATCCCTCCTCCTATCACAGCCCTGTCACTGCTCAGTACCTGTATCCCTCCTCCTATCACAGCCCTGTCACTGCTCAGTACCTGTATCCCTCCTCCTATCACAGCCCTGTCACTGCTCAGTACCTGTATCCCTCCCCCTATCACAGCCCTGTCACTGATCAGTACCTGTATCCCTCCTCCTATCACAGCCCTGTCACTGCTCAGTACCTGTATCCCTCCTCCTATCACAGCCTGTCACTGCTCAGTACCTGTATCCCTCCTCCTATCACAGCCCTGTCACTGCTCAGTACCTGTATCCCTCCCCCTATCACAGCCCTGTCACTGCTCAGTACCTGTATCCCTCCCCCTATCACAGCCCTGTCACTGCTCAGTACCTGTATCCCTCCTCCTATCACAGCCCTGTCACTACTCAGTACCTGTATCCCTCCCCCTATCACAGCCCTGTCACTGCTCAGTACCTGTATCCCTCCTCCTATCACAGCCCTGTCACTGCTCAGTACCTGTATCCCTCCCCCTATCACAGCCCTGTCACTGATCAGTACCTGTATCCCTCCTCCTATCACAGCCCTGTCACTGCTCAGTACCTGTATCCCTCCTCCTATCACAGCCCTGTCACTGCTCAGTACCTGTATCCCTCCTCCTATCACAGCCCTGTCACTGCTCAGTACCTGTATCCCTCCCCCTATCACAGCCCTGTCACTGCTCAGTACCTGTATCCCTCCCCCTATCACAGCCCTGTCACTGCTCAGTACCTGTATCCCTCCTCCTATCACAGCCCTGTCACTAATCAGTACCTGTATCCCTCCCCCCCTATCACTGCTCAGTACCTGTATCCCTCCCCCCCTATCACTGCTCAGTACCTGTATCCCTCCCCTATCACTGCTCAGTACCTGTATCCCTCCCCCTATCACAGCCCTGTCACTACTCAGTACCTGTATCCCTCCCCCCTATCACTGCTCAGTACCTGTATCCCTCCTCCTATCACTGCTCAGTACCTGTATCCCTCCTCCTATCACAGCCCTGTCACTGCTCAGTACCTGTATCCCTCCTCCTATCACAGCCCTGTCACTGCTCAGTACCTGTATCCCTCCCCCTATCACTGCTCAGTACCTGTATCCCTCCTCCTATCACAGCCCTGTCACTGCTCAGTACCTGTATCCCTCCTCCTATCACAGCCCTGTCACTGCTCAGTACCTGTATCCCTTATCCTATCACAGCCTGTCACTGCTCAGTACCTGTATCCCTCCCCTATCACTACTCAGTACCTGTATCCCTCCCCCTATCACTACTCAGTACCTGTATCCCTCCCCCTATCACTGCTCAGTACCTGTATCCCTCCCCCTATCATGCTCAGTACCTTATCCCTCCCCTATCACTGCTCAGTACCTGTATCCCTCCCCCTATCACAGCCCTGTCACTACTCAGTACCTGTATCCCTCCCCCCTATCACTGCTCAGTACCTGTATCCCTCCCCCTATCACTGCTCAGTGCTCAGTACCTGTATCCCTCCCCCCTATCACTGCTCAGTACCTGTATCCCTCCCCCTATCACTGCTCAGTACCTGTATCCCCCCCCTATCACTACTCAGTACCTGTATCCCTCCCCCTATCACTGCTCAGTACCTGTATCCCTCCCCCTATCACTACTCAGTACCTGTATCCCTCCTCCTATCACAGCCCTGTCACTGCTCAGTACCTGTATCCCTCCCCCTATCACAGCCCTGTCACTGCTCAGTACCTGTATCCCTCCCCCTATCACAGCCCTGTCACTGCTCAGTACCTGTATCCCTCCCCCTATCACTGCTCAGTACCTGTATCCCCCCCCCCCTATCACTGCTCAGTACCTGGTATCCTTCCTCCTATCACAGCCCTGTCACTGCTCAGTACCTGTATCCCTCCTCCTATCACAGCCCTGTCACTGCTCAGTACCTGTATCCCTCCTCCTATCACAGCTCTGTCACTGCTCAGTACCTGTATCCCTCCTCCTATCACAGCCCTGTCACTGCTCAGTACCTGTATCCCTCCTCCTATCACAGCCCTGTCACTGCTCAGTACCTGTATCCCTCCCCCTATCACAGCCCTGTCACTGCTCAGTACCTGTATCCCTCCTCCTATCACAGCCCTGTCACTGCTCAGTACCTGTATCCCTCCTCCCCCTATCACAGCCCTGTCACTGCTCAGTACCTGTATCCCTCCTCCTATCACAGCCCTGTCACTGCTAAGTACCTGTATCCCTCCCCCTATCACAGCCCTGTCACTGCTCAGTACCTGTATCCCTCCTCCTATCACAGCCCTGTCACTGCTCAGTACCTGTATCCCTCCTCCTATCACAGCCCTGTCACTGCTCAGTACCTGTATCCCTCATCCTATCACAGCCCTGTCACTGCTCAGTACCTGTATCCCTCCCCCTATCACTGCTCAGTACCTGTATCCCTCCCCCTATCACAGCCCTGTCACTGCTCAGTACCTGTATCCCTCCTCCTATCACAGCCCTGTCACTGCTCAGTACCTGTATCCCTCCTCCTATCACAGCCCTGTCACTGCTCAGTACCTGTATCCCTCCCCCTATCACAGCCCTGTCACTGCTCAGTACCTGTATCCCTCCCCCTATCACAGCCCTGTCACTGCTCAGTACCTGTATCCCTCCTCCTATCACAGCCCTGTCACTGCTCAGTACCTGTATCCCTCCCCCTATCCCTCCCGTCACTGCTCAGTACCTGTATCCCTCCTCCTATCACAGCCCTGTCACTGCTCAGTACCTGTCTCCCTCCTCCTATCACAGCCCTGTCACTGCTCAGTACCTGTATCCCTCCTCCTATCACAGCCCTGTCACTGCTCAGTACCTGTATCCCTCCTCCTATCACAGCCCTGTCACTGCTCAGTACCTGTATCCCTCCTCCTATCACAGCCCTGTCACTGCTCAGTACCTGTATCCCTCCCCCTATCACAGCCCTGTCACTGATCAGTACCTGTATCCCTCCTCCTATCACAGCCCTGTCACTGCTCAGTACCTGTATCCCTCCTCCTATCACAGCCCTGTCACTGCTCAGTACCTGTATCCCTCCTCCTATCACAGCCCTGTCACTGCTCAGTACCTGTATCCCTCCCCCTATCACAGCCCTGTCACTGCTCAGTACCTGTATCCCTCCCCCTATCACAGCCCTGTCACTGCTCAGTACCTGTATCCCTCCTCCTATCACAGCCCTGTCACTACTCAGTACCTGTATCCCTCCCCCTATCACAGCCCTGTCACTGCTCAGTACCTGTATCCCTCCTCCTATCACAGCCCTGTCACTGCTCAGTACCTGTATCCCTCCTCCTATCACAGCCCTGTCACTGCTCAGTACCTGTATCCCTCCCCCTATCACAGCCCTGTCACTGCTCAGTACCTGTATCCCTCCCCCTATCACAGCCCTGTCACTGCTCAGTACCTGTATCCCTCCTCCTATCACAGCCCTGTCACTGCTCAGTACCTGTATCCCTCCCCCTATCCCTCCCGTCACTGCTCAGTACCTGTATCCCTCCTCCTATCACAGCCCTGTCACTGCTCAGTACCTGTCTCCCTCCTCCTATCACAGCCCTGTCACTGCTCAGTACCTGTATCCCTCCTCCTATCACAGCCCTGTCACTGCTCAGTACCTGTATCCCTCCTCCTATCACAGCCCTGTCACTGCTCAGTACCTGTATCCCTCCTCCTATCACAGCCCTGTCACTGCTCAGTACCTGTATCCCTCCCCCTATCACAGCCCTGTCACTGATCAGTACCTGTATCCCTCCTCCTATCACAGCCCTGTCACTGCTCAGTACCTGTATCCCTCCTCCTATCACAGCCCTGTCACTGCTCAGTACCTGTATCCCTCCTCCTATCACAGCCCTGTCACTGCTCAGTACCTGTATCCCTCCCCCTATCACAGCCCTGTCACTGCTCAGTACCTGTATCCCTCCCCCTATCACAGCCCTGTCACTGCTCAGTACCTGTATCCCTCCTCCTATCACAGCCCTGTCACTACTCAGTACCTGTATCCCTCCCCCTATCACAGCCCTGTCACTGCTCAGTACCTGTATCCCTCCTCCTATCACAGCCCTGTCACTGCTCAGTACCTGTATCCCTCCCCCTATCACAGCCCTGTCACTGATCAGTACCTGTATCCCTCCTCCTATCACAGCCCTGTCACTGCTCAGTACCTGTATCCCTCCTCCTATCACAGCCCTGTCACTGCTCAGTACCTGTATCCCTCCTCCTATCACAGCCCTGTCACTGCTCAGTACCTGTATCCCTCCCCCTATCACAGCCCTGTCACTGCTCAGTACCTGTATCCCTCCCCCTATCACAGCCCTGTCACTGCTCAGTACCTGTATCCCTCCTCCTATCACAGCCCTGTCACTAATCAGTACCTGTATCCCTCCCCCTATCACAGCCCTGTCACTACTCAGTACCTGTATCCCTCCTCCTATCACAGCCCTGTCACTACTCAGTACCTGTATCCCTCCCCCTATCACTGCTCAGTACCTGTATCCCTCCTCCTATCACAGCCCTGTCACTACTCAGTACCTGTATCCCTCCCCCTATCACTGCTCAGTACCTGTATCCCTCCCCCCCTATCACTGCTCAGTACCTGGTATCCTTCCTCCTATCACAGCCCTGTCACTGCTCAGTACCTGTATCCCTCCTCCTATCACAGCCCTGTCACTGCTCAGTACCTGTATCCCTCCTCCTATCACAGCCCTGTCACTGCTCAGTACCTGTATCCCTCCTCCTATCACAGCCCTATCACTGCTCAGTACCTGTATCCCTCCTCCTATCACAGCCCTGTCACTGCTCAGTACCTGTATCCCTCCTCCTATCACAGCCCTGTCACTGCTCAGTACCTGTATTGTATCCCTCCTCCTATCACAGCCCTGTCACTGCTCAGTACCTGTATCCCTCCCCCTATCACAGCCCTGTCACTGCTCAGTACCTGTATCCCTCCTCCTATCACAGCCCTGTCACTGCTCATTACCTGTATCCCTCCTCCCCCTATCACAGCCCTGTCACTGCTCAGTACCTGTATCCCTCCTCCTATCACAGCCCTGTCACTGCTAAGTACCTGTATCCCTCCTCCCCCTATCACAGCCCTGTCACTGCTCAGTACCTGTATCCCTCCTCCTATCACAGCCCTGTCACTGCTCAGTACCTGTATCCCTCCTCCTATCACAGCCCTGTCACTGCTCAGTACCTGTATCCCTCATCCTATCACAGCCCTGTCACTGCTCAGTACCTGTATCCCTCCCCCTATCACTGCTCAGTACCTGTATCCCTCCTCCTATCACAGCCCTGTCACTGCTCAGTACCTGTATCCCTTCCCCACTATCACTGCTCAGTACCTGTATCCCTCCTCCTATCACAGCCCTGTCACTGCTCAGTACCTGTATCCCTCCTCCTATCACAGCCCTGTCACTGCTCAGTACCTGTATCCCTCCTCCTATCACAGCCCTGTCACTGCTCAGTACCTGTATCCCTCCCCCTATCACAGCCCTGTCACTGCTCAGTACCTGTATCCCTCCTCCTATCACAGCCCTGTCACTGCTCAGTACCTGTATCCTTCCTCCTATCACAGCCCTGTCACTGCTCAGTACCTGTATCCCTCCTCCTATCACAGCCCTGTCACTGCTCAGTACCTGTATCCCTCCCCCTATCACAGCCCTGTCACTGCTCAGTACCTGTATCCCTCCTCCCCCTATCACAGCCCTGTCACTGCTCAGTACCTGTATCCCTCCGCCTATCACAGCCCTGTCACTGCTCAGTACCTGTATCCCTCCTCCTATCACAGCCCTGTCACTGCTCAGTACCTGTATCCCTCCTCCTATCACAGCCCTGTCACTGCTCAGTACCTGTATCCCTCCCCCTATCACAGCCCTGTCACTACTCAGTACCTGTATCCCTCCTCCTATCACAGCCCTGTCACTGCTCAGTACCTGTATCCCTCCTCCTATCACAGCCCTGTCACTGCTCAGTACCTGTATCCCTCCCCCTATCACAGCCCTGTCACTGCTCAGTACCTGTATCCCTCCTCCTATCACAGCCCTGTCACTGCTCAGTACCTGTATCCCTCCTCCTATCACAGCCCTGTCACTGCTCAGTACCTGTATCCCTCCTCCTATCACAGCCCTGTCACTGCTCAGTACCTGTATCCCTCCCCCTATCACAGCCCTGTCACTGCTCAGTACCTGTATCCCTCCCCCTATCACAGCCCTGTCACTGCTCAGTACCTGTATCCCTCCTCCTATCACAGCCCTGTCACTGCTCAGTACCTGTATCCCTCCTCCTATCACAGCCCTGTCACTGCTCAGTACCTGTATCCCTCCTCCTATCACAGCCCTGTCACTGCTCAGTACCTGTATCCCTCCCCCTATCACAGCCCTGTCACTGCTCAGTACCTGTATCCCTCCTCCTATCACAGCCCTGTCACTGCTCAGTACCTGTATCCCTCCCCCTATCACAGCCCTGTCACTGCTCAGTACCTGTATCCCTCCCCCTATCACAGCCCTGTCACTGCTCAGTACCTGTATCCCTCCTCCTATCACAGCCCTGTCACTGCTCAGTACCTGTATCCCTCCTCCTATCACAGCCCTGTCACTGCTCAGTACCTGTATCCCTCCCCCTATCACAGCCCTGTCACTGCTCAGTACCTGTATCCCTCCCCCTATCACAGCCCTGTCACTGCTAAGTACCTGTATCCCTCCCCTGTCACTGCTCAGTACCTGTATCCCTCCTCCTATCACAGCCCTGTCACTGCTCAGTACCTGTATCCCTCCTCCTATCACAGACCTGTCACTGCTCAGTACCTGTATCCCTCCTCCTATCACAGCCCTGTCACTGCTCAGTACCTGTATCCCTCCTCCTATCACAGCCCTGTCACTGCTCAGTACCTGTATCCCTCCTCCTATCACAGCCCTGTCACTGCTCAGTACCTGTATCCCTCCTCCTATCACAGCCCTGTCACTGCTCAGTACCTGTATCCCTCCTCCTATCACAGCCCTGTCACTGCTCAGTACCTGTATCCTTCCTCCTATCACAGCCCTGTCACTGCTCAGTACCTGGTATCCTTCCTCCAGTTGCAGGGTCTTGAAGTTCTTCAGTTTCCTCAGATCCCACAGTTTGACGCTGGAGTCGTCCGCGGCGGTTGCCAGGTAATAACCGTTCTCTGAGAACGCCACGCACGAGACGGGCCCAGAGTGACCGGGGAAGTTAGCCACGTTAGAGCGTTCCTACAGAGACGGGGGAGGCCGAGAGTCAGCGACAGGTTACATATACCATTATAGGGTATGGGGGGGGGGCGGGGGGAGAGAGTAGGTAATCGTGGAGCGGCACAGGTTCCCGTTTTACCTTGAGATCCCAGATCTTAATTTGAGAATCCATTGTCCCGGTGCCAAAAATGAGACCGTCCGGGTGGAACTGAGCACAGGTGAGAGCTGCAGGGACAAAGGGGGACAGTGAGGGGGACAGTGAGGGGGGCAGGGATAAAGGGGGACAGAGTGAGGGGGCAGGGACAAAGGGGGGCAGAGTGAGGGGGGCAGTGAGGGGGGCAGGGATAAAGGGGGACAGTGAGGGGGACAGTGAGGGGGGCAGGGATAAAGGGGGACAGAGTGAGGGGGCAGGGACAAAGGGGGGCAGAGTGAGGGGGGCAGTGAGGGGGGCAGGGATAAAGGGGGACAGTGAGGGGGACAGTGAGGGGGGCAGGGATAAAGGGGGACAGAGTGAGGGGGCAGGGACAAAGGGGGACAGAGTGAGGGGGCAGGGACAAAGGGGGACAGAGTGAGGGGGACAGTGAGGGGGGCAGGGACAAAGGGGGACAGAGAAAGGGGGACAGTGAGGGGGGCAGGGACAAAGGGGGACAGTGAGGGGGGCAGGGATAAAGGGGGACAGAGAAAGGGGGACAGTGAGGGGGGCAGGGATAAAGGGGGACAGAGAAAGGGGGACAGAGTGAGGGGGGCAGGGACAAAGGGGGACAGAGTGAGGGGGGCAGGGACAAAGGGGGACAGAGAAAGGGGGACAGAGTGAGGGGGGCAGGGACAAAGGGGGACAGAGTGAGGGGGGCAGGGATAAAGGGGGACAGTGAGGGGGGACAGTGAGGGGGCAGGGATAAAGGGGGACAGAGAAAGGGGGACAGAGTGAGGGGGGCAGGGACAAAGGGGGACAGTGAGGGGGGACAGTGAGGGGGGACAGTGAGGGGGCAGGGATAAAGGGGGACAGAGTGAGGGGGGCAGGGATAAAGGGGGACATAGAAAGGGGGACAGAGTGAGGGGGCAGGGACAAAGGGGGACAGAGAAAGGGGGACAGAGTGAGGGGGCAGGGATAAAGGGGGACAGAGAAAGGGGGACAGAGTGAGGGGGCAGGGACAAAGGGGGACAGAGAAAGGGGGACAGAGTGAGGGGGGCAGGGATAAAGGGGGACAGAGTGAGGGGGGCAGGGATAAAGGGGGACAGAGTGAGGGGGGCAGGGATAAAGGGGGACAGAGTGAGGGGGGCAGGGGACAGAGATAAAGGGGGACAGAGATAAAGGGGGACAGAGTGAGGGGGCAGGGATAAAGGGGGACAGAGTGAGGGGGGCAGGGATAAAGGGGGGCAGGGATAAAGGGGGACAGAGATAAAGGGGGACAGAGATAAAGGGGGACAGAGTGAGGGGGCAGGGATAAAGGGGGACAGAGTGAGGGGGGCAGGGATAAAGGGGGACAGAGTGAGGGGGGCAGGGATAAAGGGGGACAGAGTGAGGGGGCAGGGATGCGTGGGGAGCAGAACGGACGCACAAGAGACAGGCGGGGGGGGGTCTTCTTACCACAGGCGGACGTCTCGTCTGTCACTTTGGTGAGAACGCGCCCCACGTGCACGTCAGAGAAAGCCCAGTACTGCAAGAGAGTGCGGGGAGTAAGGAGGGCGTGGGACTGAGCGGGGATATAAATGTACGTTTAGTGGGGGGAGTTATGAGGGCGTGGGACTGAGCGGGGATATAAATGTACGCAGTGTTCGACAAACCTATACATTTGGTCGCCCCGGGCGAGTGGATTTAACCCCCGGGCGAGTAAATATTGGCCCAAGCAGCACACGTTTGGTACTAGGTGGCGAGTAGATTTTTTTGTGTGGCGAGTAGATTTTTTGGTGATTTGTCAACCACTGAATGTACGTTTAGTGGGGGGAGAGAGGGCGCCTTGAGTCCCGAAGAGGGGGCGACGGAGTGTCCCCTCACCTGGTCATCGGAGCAGCTGAGCAGGTAATCCCCAGTGGCGTGCAGACTCAGCCCAGTCACCGCCCCCTCGTGAGCTCTCAGCACCTGAGCACACGAGGCGTCCGGAACGGACCAGACCCGGATGGTGCAGTCCGGAGAGGCGGAGAAAACAAGCTCCTGAGAGTGAGAGAGGCAGGCAGAGAGTGTGAGAGACGCAGGCAGGCAGCGAGTGTGAGAGACGCAGGCAGGCCGAGAGAGTGAGAGACGCAGGCAGGCCGAGAGAGTTAGAGACGCAGGCAGGCAGAGAGTGTGAGAGACGCAGGCAGGCCGAGAGTGTGAGAGACGCAGACAGGCAGAGAGTGTGAGAGACGCAGGCAGGCAGAGAGTGTGAGAGACGCAGGCAGGCAGAGAGTGTGAGAGACGCAGGCAGGCCGAGAGAGTGAGAGACGCAGGCAGGCCGAGAGAGTGAGAGACGCAGGCAGGCAGAGTGTGAGAGACGCAGGCAGGCAGAGAGTGTGAGAGACGCAGGCAGGCAGAGAGAGTGAGAGACGCAGACAGGCAGAGAGAGTGAGAGACGCAGGCAGGCCGAGAGAGTGTGAGAGACGCAGGCAGGCCGAGAGAGTGAGAGATGCAGGCAGGCCGAGAGAGTGAGAGACGCAGGCAGGTCCAGAGAGTGAGAGACGCAGGCAGGCCCAGAGAGTGAGAGACGCAGGCAGGCCGAGAGAGTGAGAGACGCAGGCAGGCCGAGAGAGTGAGAGACGCAGTCAGGCCCAGAGGGTGAGAGACGCAGGCAGGCCCAGAGAGTGAGAGACGCAGGCAGGCCGAGAGAGTGAGAGACGCAGGCAGGCCGAGAGAGTGAGAGACGCAGGCAGGCCGAGAGAGTGAGAGACGCAGGCAGGCCCAGAGAGTGAGAGACGCAGGCAGGCCCAGAGAGTGAGAGACGCAGGCAGGCCCAGAGAGTGAGAGACGCAGGCAGGCCCAGAGAGTGAGAGAGGCAGGCAGAGAGAGTGAGAGAGGCAGGCAGAGAGTGTGAGAGACGCAGGCAGGCCCAGAGAGTGAGAGACGCAGGCAGGCCGAGAGAGTGAGAGACGCAGGCAGGCCGAGAGAGTGAGAGACACAGGCAGGCCGAGAGAGTGAGAGACGCAGGCAGGCCGAGAGAGCGAGTGAGAGAGCGAGCGCGAGTGAGAGCAGCGGGCAGAGAGAGAGTCAGAGAGAGACACGGGCCAAGAGAGAGACGCGCACGCAGGCGGTCCGAGAGAGAGCGAGTCAGAGAGACGCGCGCAGACGGGCAGAGAGAGAGAGAGCCAGAGAGACGCACGCAGGCAGGCAGAGCCAGAAAGAGACGCTCGCAGGCAGGCCGAGCCAGAAAGAGACACGCACAGTCATCAGGTATTTCCGGAGACTGCATAACTCGAGCACAGACAGCGGTGACTGCTCACCTGTGAGGGGTGGAATACAACATTGGTGACTTTCTTAGTGTGCCCTTTGAGAGTGGCAAGGATCTGCTGCGAGAGAGCGTCAAACACCACAACGCTCTTATCCGACCCACCTGCGACAGTCAAGAAGGAGGCAGAGAGACAGACGGAACTTTAATTATGAGGTCTGTTCCGCCAGAGACCGTAAGCGAGACAAGGAGAAACAATGAAGATATGGAATCTGCGTGTGCCAAGACGGAGAGAGCGTCAGTGACATCCAACAGGCGCTTACCGGTAAGAGTTTTGTTTGTGTCTGTTGGGCACAAATCCAGAGCCAAAATACCAGGGACGCTCGCACTGTGCAGACCCTGGGCAAAGAGACAGCTGCAGTGAGACAGACTAGCAGGAAACACAGCGAGACAGACTAGGACTTTGGAGCGAGCGCAGAAACTCACCACGTGAGAGGAAACTTGGTGATACTTGCTGAGTTCCTCGGGCTTCACTAGATCCTCTGGGACGGTCTTACCGCGCTATGGAGAGAGCAGAAGAGGGAGGGGCATGAGACGCGGAATGAGACCAAGACAGAGAGCGCGTCAGACTGCAGCACTCCTTTCTTACCTTCTTACGCTCCGTGGTGAGGACAGTTGCTTTGTCTTGAAGCTGCAAGACAGAGAGAGAGCTTGTTAATCGCTGCACTGTATGGTGAGAGCACCTGGGAGTAAGGACCTTGGTACTCACTGGGAGATGAGTACTCTAGCAGCATTGTTACAGTATTTAATCATTACCTTCTGGATGATCTCTGCCGACATTCCAACCAGTTCTCCCAGGTCCATCGCCTCTCCCGAGCCCTGTGCGGAACAGAAGAGAGACGTGAATATGACGTGGAGAGAGACGTGGAGAGGAAGAGACAGACAGACAGGAGTGGGATGGACATCGAACGGATACTCACCGCTGTTCCAGCCTGCGGGGTCGGGTTGGCCTGAGGAAGAGAGATACCGGCCTGGGGCTTCAGAGTCGCCAAAGCTGCAGAGAGAGTTATTACACCGTGATTGTGTATATGATTACAGTGAGGGCGCACGCACAGAAGATTACCCTAGGATTGTGTATATTACAGTGAGCGCACGCACAGAAGATTACCCTAGGATTGTGTATATTACAGTGAGGGCGCACGCACAGAAGATTACCCTAGGATTGTGTATATTACAGTGAGGGCGCACGCACAGATTACCCTAGGATTGTGTATATGATTACAGTGAGGGCGCACGCACAGATTACCCTAG
This sequence comes from Ascaphus truei, assembly GCF_040206685.1. NCBI lineage: Eukaryota > Metazoa > Chordata > Amphibia > Anura > Ascaphidae > Ascaphus > Ascaphus truei. The sequence continues at coordinate 369,988 of NW_027453836.1, forward strand.
GATTGTGTATATGATTACAGTGAGGGCGCACGCACAGAAGATTACCCTAGGATTGTGTATATGATTACAGTGAGGGCGCACGCACAGATTACCCTAGGATTGTGTATATGATTACAGTGAGGGCGCACGCACAGATTACCCTAGGATTGTGTATATGATTACAGTGAGGGCGCACGCACAGAAGATTACCCTAGGATTGTGTATATGATTACAGTGAGGGCGCACGCACAGAAGATTACCCTAGGATTGTGTATATTACAGTGAGGGCGCACGCACAGAAGATTACCCTAGGATTGTGTATATGATTACAGTGAGGGCGCACGCACAGAAGATTACCCTAGGATTGTGTATATTACAGTGAGGGCGCACGCACAGAAGATTACCCTAGGATTGTGTATATGATTACAGTGAGGGCGCACGCACAGAAGATTACCCTAGGATTGTGTATATGATTACAGTGAGGGCGCACGCACAGAAGATTACCCTAGGATTGTGTATATTACAGTGAGGGCGCACGCACAGAAGATTACCCTAGGATTGTGTATATGATTACAGTGAGGGCGCACGCACAGAAGATTACCCTAGGATTGTGTATATGATTACAGTGAGGGCGCACGCACAGAAGATTACCCTAGGATTGTGTATATTACAGTGAGGGCGCACGCACAGAAGATTACCCTAGGATTGTGTATATTACAGTGAGCGCACGCACAGAAGATTACCCTAGGATTCTGCATATCAGTGCATTACCGCTCCGCACAGAGGTGTTACACAGCGCTGTCGGGTTTAGCCTCTTTCTCTCACACTGCAGACCCTTCTAGCAGCACTAAGGGGGAACCAGAGACCCTCCCATCCCCCGGGGCAGTTCTTACCTTCACGGGCGGCTGTCACCTCCTTGGTGAGACGTGCGATGACACGACAGGCGGCGTCGTGCTGGTAGAGAGCGTGAGACAGTTCCTGGCGAGTAGTCTGCAGCTGCTGGCGCAGCGTGAAACTGTGCAGCATCACCGCGTCCTGGAAGGCAGGGAGAGGTCATTAGATGGGGGGGGGGGGGGGGGGGCAATGTGACACCCCCCCTGACAGATGGCACACGTTGCCTCCTCCTCCTCCTCCGCACAATAACCTAAATCACCCCCTGACACAATTGGAGGCGGGAAATTCTGGGGGCGACTGACACTCGTATTTGTCGGGGGGAATTTATTTCAATTTTGTGCGATATCACCAGGTACAAATCCCCCTCCCTTCTCTCCAAATAAAGAAAAGGGGCGCAGCATTGTACAAAACCTATTCTAGCTCACTAATTAAAAAGCAGATAATGAATGCACTCACACAACCGCTTATAAGCAGAGCTGTGTAAGTAAGGCATGCGAGCGCGAGAGAGCTGGGAGTAACACTTAGACAGCAAGACGCTCACCCATTCATCCTGCAGAGACTTCAGAATAGCAGGGATACTGGTTGCAGACGGCGGCTTGGGGCGAATCGGGTGGGCAACTGCGAGAGAGAGAGAGAGAGAGACACCCAGAAAAGGGAGACTATGAGAGGGGGACAATAAGAGAAGGGGAGGGATTTCAAGAGACAGCCAGAGAGCAAAAGAAGAATGTTAAGCGTCTACGGCTTCGTCCCCGGTGGCCACGCTGCGCGAGCGACGGTGTGCGCCGCACACAAAGTACAGCCCTCTATGGGGCAGGCCCCAGTCGGCGTGCGCCGCACACAAAGTACAGCCCTCTATGGGGCAGGCCCCAGTCAGCGTGTGCGCAGCGCACACAAAGTACAGCCCTCTATGGGGCAGGCCCCAGTCGGCGTGTGCGCCGCACACAAAGTACAGCCCTCTATGGGGCAGGCCCCAGTCGGCGTGTGCGCAGCGCACACAAAGTACAGCCCTCTATGGGGCAGGCCCCAGTCGGCGTGCGCCGCACACAAAGTACAGCCCTCTATGGGGCAGGCCCCAGTCGGCGTGCGCCGCACACAAAGTACAGCCCTCTATGGGGAAGGCCCCAGTCGGCGTGTGCGCCGCACACAAAGTACAGCCCTCTATGGGGAAGGCCCCAGTCGGCGTGCGCCGCACACAAAGTACAGCCCTCTATGGGGAAGGCCCCAGTCGGCGTGCGCCGCACACAAAGTACAGCCCTCTATGGGGAAGGCCCCAGTCGGCGTGTGCGCCGCACACAAAGTACAGCCCTCTATGGGGAAGGCCCCAGTCGGCGTGTGCGCCGCACACAAAGTACAGCCCTCTATGGGGCAGGCCCCAGTCGGCGTGTGCGCCGCACACAAAGTACAGCCCTCTATGGGGCAGGCCCCAGTCAGCGTGTGCGCAGCGCACAAAGTACAGCCCTCTATGGGGAAGGCCCCAGTCGGCGTGTGCGCCGCACACAAAGTACAGCCCTCTATGGGGAAGGCCCCAGTCGGCGTGTGCGCCGCACACAAAGTACAGCCCTCTATGGGGAAGGCCCCAGTCGGCGTGTGCACCGCACACAAAGTACAGCCCTCTATGGGGCAGGCCCCAGTCGGCGTGTGCGTCGCACACAAAGCGCTTTGAACGACCGCCTTTGCCAAAAGACAAGATGTTTGCTTTGTGGTGCGGCGGACGAGCATTGGCCAGGTGGCGGCGGCGGTTCAGCCAATGAGGGCGAACCAGCCGCGTGATGTCATGGCCACGTCCCCGCCACGAGTTGCCTCATGGAGTCCTTCAGGTCGTGCTGATGCAGGGAACGAGCGCCGCCAGGGACCCCGTCGCTCGCGCACCGGGGCCTTAGAGATGCCCGTGAACCCTCGGCTGCCCTCTGACCTTTGATGTCGACCAGCTGATCCTCGCTCAGTGGCTGATTGGTCACTGGATCCGTCCCATTCTCAGCCAAATATTTCTCAATGAGACGCCGATCAAACACGTGACCCGACAGTGGAGACACGCAGGGGCGGTCTGTGACCTCATTACTGACTGTATACAGAGAGAGAAGTGTATATACATTACACAGAGGGGAGCACACAGGTCGTTTGTCATTATAGAATATATACATACATACACACACACACACACACACACACACACACACACACACACACACACACACACACAATACCGTGTTTAAAGACGAAATAAAAGGCAGCACTCCAGAAATGGTCAAAAAAAGTATATTGTAGACAAGACACAATACCAACGTTTCGGTCCGCAAGCGGGACCTTTCTCAAGGTGGTGCATACATATACACACACACACACACACACACACACACACACACACACACACACACACATAATGGATGCATTCTGAATATCTGAATTAACATTCTGATTTATTTCTTCAAACAGGTATGTTTCATTGAGCTGAATTCTACCATAATGAGAAATTAAGATTTAATTAACTATTGGGGTACAGTATGTTTCTGTGAGTTGATAGGCAGACCCCCCCTCCCTTAATTGTTATTCAATTGCATATGGTCATAGTATTTAAGACCATCCGTCTAGGCTGTGAAGCCATATGGCTGTGTCACATTTAAAAAGTGTCTGGCAGAGTTAATTTTGGAGTTGAAATTGGAGGTGAAGATTTGAGGAAGATCGGGACTCTGCACAACAACGTTCCAAAAGCTGTGATTCTTTGTACTCTTCCTATCCCCCAGTACCTGGGAAGTCTCTCCTCCTGTATCTCACTATGCCCTCCCTATTGCTTTTTCTGTTTCCTCACTCCTTTGTGAACGTCTCTGTTCTCTCCAACTTCCCCACTGCACCATTATTTATACACCTCTCTCCCAACAACTTCTTTAACCCTAAATAAAAAACACCCACACAAATCCTCTATTCACACCATCTATCTACTCCTTCCTGCTGCAGGGGATCTCCCCTAAGGCTGTGCGTATAGTGCTGGCGACGCGACGGGTGACGTCACCCGTCGCCGCTAGCAAAAGTTATATTTCGCTTTGCGGCGGCGCGGGCGTATAAGCATTTGATTGGTTCACAGCTGTCACATGAGGCGACAGCCCTTGAAAAATCAAATATTGCCAGCTACCAAAATTCGCGACGCAACGTCCCTCCATCGCGCTTACTATAAGCGCACGCGGCAGCAGCAGCAATTCATTTGTTTTTGGGCGCCATCGCCGGCACTATACGTGCAGCCTTAACCCAGACATACACTCCTGCTCTCGCCCACGCTTCCCTGTCATCTCTTTCCCTGTAAATGGTGTTAAACCTAATTTTAATAATGATTAACCTTAAAACTCGCCCCACAAATCAAGCATCCCAATATCCTGCACTCATGGTTAATGTCCCACACCCAGTCACTCCTACCCCCCATTGTGACCAAGCACTGCCATGTACACCACTTATTCCCTCACCTGCTGTCTGTTAGTTCCCCATCATACCACTTAGATTGTAAGCTCTTCAAGGCAGGGATTTCCTTTCCTATTGTCTGATATTGCTGCGCTTATTGTATTATAATTTCCTGTACTGTATTCTTTGTGAAGTGCCGAGTACACTTTTGGCGCTATATAAATAAAGACATGCATAAATGGAAATATTCCGGTATGCTCATTTGCATGTCTTAGACAGGTCTCTAACCCCTCATTTCACCATTATCACCCAGCACACAGCACTTCCACTGCAGCAAGGGATTAAGATGCATAGCCAGTAAACCATCCCACAGACAGCCGTTTTGACCTTAATGGGTCTCAGTGTGGGGTTGGTTATACGGGCTTTGCAAAATGAAGCAGGGATCGGTTTTACCATACTTAGTAAAATTATGGTGGGTAACAAAAAAGTGACAAAAACCCTCCTCAGTAAAGCATATAGCAAAAGGAAATATGACTGTATGCTCATTTGCATGTCTATATATAGATATTACACACACAGTATATATCACTCACTTTAGCAGTATATATGTATAACACACACATATATAACACAGTATATAATATATATATATATATATACACCCACTGTAGCAGTATAATATATATATATATATATATATATATATATATATATATATATATATATATATATATAACACAGTATATAATATATACACTCACTGTAGCAGTATATGATATAACACACAGTATATAATATATACTCACTGAAGCAGTATATGATATAACACACACAGTATATAATATATACACTCACTGAAGCAGTATATGATATAACACACACAGTATATAATATATACACTCACTGAAGCAGTATATGATATAACACACAGTATATAATATATACACTCACTGAAGCAGTATATGATATAACACACAGTATATAATATATACACTCACTGAAGCAGTATATGATATAACACACACAGTATATAATATATACACTCACTGAAGCAGTATATGATATAACACACACAGTATATAATATATACACTCACTGTAGCAGTATATGATATAACACACAGTATATAATATATACACTCACTGTAGCAGTATATGATATAACACACAGTATATAATATATACACTCACTGAAGCAGTATATGATATAACACACACAGTATATAATATATACACTCACTGAAGCAGTATATGATATAACACACACAGTATATAATATATACACTCACTGAAGCAGTATATGATATAACACACACAGTATATAATATATACACTCACTGTAGCAGTATATGATATAACACACAGTATATAATATATACACTCACTGAAGCAGTATATGATATAACACACAGTATAGAATATATACACTCACTGTAGCAGTATATGATATAACACACAGTATAGAATATATACACTCACTGAAGCAGTATATGATATAACACACAGTATAGAATATATACTCACTGAAGCAGGTCAGGGACATTTTCTCGCACACTCTGGCCGCTGATTGGTCTGTTCGCGGTGCGCGCGGGGCCGCAGGACTCTCCTGCGATTGGTCGGTTCCTGCGGTTCCCCGTGCTCTCGGTGCACCGCGCTGTGATTGGCTCCGGCTCTCGTGACACCGGTTTGTGATTGGCTCGCTCCGTGTTACCGGGCAGGGGTTTTTTTTTTTTTTCCGAGCTCACGCACTCAGCCCGCGTGCTGCCAACGTCCACAAGGCGCTTCCGGCTCAATCCGTTTCCGCTTCCGGGGGCGGAGCTTCCGCGCGTGCGCCGCAGACAACCGTTAATAAAGTTTCGAAAAAGAAAAACAACGCGTGACGTTTGGAGCGCTCAGCCGCCATCTTTAGTCAGGGCAAAAGTAATGGGGTTCATCTGGGTGGAGGTGTCCTCGTGCTCAGTCGCCATTTTTAGTCAGGGCAAGAGGAATGGGATTAACCTGAGCAGGGAAGGAGGTTGTCCTCTGCGGCCCTGCAGGAGGGAACCTCTGTCAGGGAGAAAGTACACCCACCAAACCGGCATTTCCTGGGAAGACGCCACATGTATTGTCATGGATCGGGTCTTGGAGGACTGTGTATCTGTAACCGTGTATCTGTCATCTTAACTTTGTGCCCGGGACATGCGTGACAACGCGCAGTAAAATAACACGCAGATATATATATATATATATATAATAACACGCAGAGAGATATATATATAAACACGCAGAGATAATATATAATAACACGCAGAGATCTATATATATTTATAATAACACGTGGAAATATATATATATAATAAAACGCAGAGAGATATAATAACACGGCGAGATTTATATATATAATAACACGCGGAGATTTATTATATATAATAACTCGCGGAGATATATATATATAATAACTCGCGGAGATATATTACACGTAGCGCACTTTCCCCCACCCCCTGGGAGATGTGTGGCTACGGTGTGTGGATGTGGTGCAATACCTTATGGTGGCAGGGGGTCTGAGCCTCCGCTGCTGGGAACCTGGGATGCACCTGAGTGATGCTCGGCAGCGCCTCCACCTGTAATAATAACGTGTTCTTGTATAGCGCTGCTAGTTTGCAGAGACAAAAGAAAATGCACCCGCTCAACCTAATACAACCAAAGGGGTCAGAGAAACAGACTAGTGCAATAGGGCAAGGAGATAATTATCAGACACAGAGAACACTGTATGAAGCAAAGACACTGTGCATACAGATAAGGCCCTATATGATGCACTCAAGGTCTGAGGGAGGGCGAGAACCCTACTGAATTTGCAGTACAAAGGAGAGAGTCTGGACCAAGTAGTAATGTAAATTGTGTTTATTAAGGAAATACTATTAAAATGAGATGGTACCAGTTAATGTAGTGAGTAAAGTAAACTGAAAGTGTTTAGGTGCTGATGCCCCGTAGGGGGTCTCTTGTTTGGCAGATTGCCAAATGTAGTCCAAATGAGACTAAAACATCAGCACAGTGAGAAACCAGAAGCACAGGTTCCCAATGCCTAATGTAACATGGCTATTTGGGCTGCTTCTGGTAAATGACGTCACTGGATCGCTTAAAGGTCATAGCACTCACAATAAGCACTAGTGTGTAATTGAATGAATAACACCTAACATGTAAAGCCTCACATCAATATGTAGTATACTGTAATAGTAATAAATGAGGGCAACAATGTGGTGTGATGAACGACAGTGTAAGGTGATTGTAAGCCCATACACTGACTAAATAACACACAGGTGCATGCTTGCAGTGTTTGCCACTCTGGTAAGTGGACAAACACTTGGATATGTAGCTAAATAAGCTGAATAGGAGAACCCCACATAAACTGACCCTGAGCGTCAGTAACTACACTCAGGGACAGGAGATGAAAAATGGGAAATCCCTACACACCAATATATACTGACCCTGTGGGGGGAAAACCGTGCAGCAGGATTGTGTACTCCCCCAATCTGGCCCTCAATAGCATACCCCTACGGCACACGGGGGGGAGAGGGTGGGGAGAGGATAGAAAAGAGGGAGAGAAGGCCCTCAAAAAACTTATCTGAGCTTGCCCTGTGGGGACACGATCCTGGTATAGCAAGCGTGGTGAGTGTGCAGCTTCAGGAGGCTCTGTCAATGTTGCGATCAGGTCTGCTGAGAGCTACTGGCATCCGTGGTGAGAGTCGCAGTACGTGACGTCATGACGCCCTCTGACGTACGTTTCGCATTAGCTTCATCCATAGAGGGATCAAACTCTCCTTTGTACTTCAAATTCAGTACGGTACTCTCTCTCTCTCCCTCAGACCTTGAGTGCATCATATAGGGCCTTATCTGTATGCACAGTGTCTTTTCTGCTAGTTTGCCGGCCCACTTTACAGAGACATTTTGCAGGCACAGGTCCCTGCCCCGTGGAGCTTACAACCTATGTTTTTGGTGCCTGAGGCACAGGGAGATAAAGAGACTTGCCCAAGGTCACAAGGAGCTGACACCAGGAATTGAACCAGGCTCCCCTCAGTGCCAGTCAGTGTCTTTACTCACTGAGTCACTCCTTCCTGTACGGGATTCTAGCGTGTGGAATTCCCCCGTTACAGGACACATAAAGAATACACACTTGGTAAAGCAAAACAGTTTTACTATATGCAGCTAATATAGTTACAGCCTACCCACCATGCCTCGCACGGCCGTACCTCCCAATACTCCGCCTCCTCTCAGGAGTCACCGTCCCCCAAAGTACCTAGGGGCCCTTGGGCACCCAACCAACCCGGTGCCCACAAGCTCAATCCCCCCACCCAATGTAGGTGGGTCCCGCAGGGATTGTACCACCTTTGATAGTCTCTGTAGTAGATGGGTGTCTGGTCCCAGAGCACCTGAGGCAAGGATGCAGCCGCGTCCTGCCTGTGTCTCTCACTTTAATACTACAGGGGCAGCGTCCCTATCTGTGGGCCTGTCCCTGCAGCAACCACAAGCTGAGGTGAGTCAGGGCCTAGCTGGGGCCTAATAGTGGGTATCTGGCCTAGTGCAGGTGCCACAGACACCTGCACACATAACCTACCCCTTCCTTTTTCCAGCTCCGACTGGTGTGCTCACAGTGCATGCAATGTATCAATCCCCTGAGTAGGTGAATCCTTGCGCGCTATTGGCTGTTGTGCGGCATGTGATTAATACACCCAAAGCCCTCTGGGAACTGTAGTTCTCTTGCAGCAGCTCCACATATCTTGGCCGCCCTGCAGCACTCTACGCATGCGCAAAGCCTCAGTGATGGCCGCCGCAACTGGGACCATCCCTGCGCATGCGCAAAAAGTCACCGCGCGCACCAACATAGCGACGCAATGCAGTGGGAGCTGCCGATAGCCTCCGGCGAGCCTGTTGCCCGCTCACACCTCCCCCGCAATGCTGCCTGCTGTAGCGGAGGTAAACAGAGCTTATGGGGACTAGGTGGACCCGGGTTATACTCTCCCCCTGGTGAAAACCCAACGTCTCCGCTTGGGACAGTGTAACATAACCATATTCACAGCACTTATATAATAAAAAAAACAGTAATTATGTACAATCTTAACACATTCACAATGTCTCTACATTAAGTTATGCATTTCCGTGAACATTGATATTATAGATTTCACTCTACCACAGGCCCACTACTGAGTCTCATAATGGGGTGCCCTAATTTGGTCATAGGTTATCCAATTGGGTGGATTCCTAGCTCTCTGGCTCCGCCTGAATGGCTCTTCAGCAACTCCATCTGGGGAGTAGTACACACAGTCTTGAGACTCAGCCTCTCCCATTGAGGGCATAAATGTCTCTAAATAGTCTGGGATCCAGAGGTTGACTCGTTGGAGCCACCCTTGCAGGCGTTGTGCGTCGGGGCCCTTTACCCGTAGCTCCTCCGGGAGGTGTTTTTTGACTTTGAGGTCCCCTTTGAGATTGTCCCTCCAGAGGATCTTCTACAGTCTCGTTGACGGTTTCTTCACCGTCAGCATGATCATTGGTGGTCTCAGAGATTGTTTCATTTATAGTCTCTTGGTTAGTGTGTGATTGTTCCGGCTCACCGTCCAGTGGAGTAGCCAGTATCTCTGGTTCATCGCCTCTCACTTGTGGAATAGGAAGAAGGTGATTACGATGCCAGACACTTACCCGGCCATCCACGGCTTTCATACAGTAGACTGGGAGGCCCGGCATCTGTGGCTCGACCTCAATGACATCGTCACGCCAAAGGTCAGCGAGTTTATGCTTCCCGGTGATCCCTAGATTACGGAGAAGCACGGTATCTCCAGGACGGATTTCCCGGTGTGTCTGACTTTGTGATCATAGCGCCTCTTGTTGTTGAGTTGAGCAGCGGACTTCTCGGCTTGCTGGTAAGCCTGTTGAAGGTTGTCTTGAAGCCTTTGCACGTATTTGAAGTGCGTTGCGTTATGTATCCCGTCTATTGACACTCGCAGACCAACACCGGCAGCCTGGCTTCTCGCCCAAACATAAGAAAGTATGGGGAGAATCCCGTGGACTTGTGTCAGGTACAGTTGTACACATGTACTCGGGCTTCCACATGTCGGCTCCACTCTGTCTTCTGAGCACCTTTCAATGTGCCGAGCATTTCCAGCAACATCCTATTGAATCGCTCCGGCAGAGCGTCACCCTTCAGATGGTACGGAGTTGTCCGGGACTTGGTGATGTCCAGGATTTTGAGTAGCTCCCGGATTTATTTGCTTTAAACGTCCCGGCCTTGATCGGAATGAAGGCGGTTGGGTAGACCATGGTATAGGCAAATTGGGGCGCTCCCTTTCAACAGCACATATCCATATCTGTACTAACTGATGCCATATAGGCTAGCCAATGGATGTAACAGGTAGGTATGCAGCCAAGTCAGGAGTCTTCAACAGAGTGGGAGCAGAGCGCAAGTGATAGTGAACAGGAAACACTACCAGGTACACAGCCAGATCCTAGAGCCCGTTTTTTAGATACAGCATCAAGACCAACGTCAAGTTCAATCTCAGACACCTCAGGTCCTCACATACACACACAAAAAGGAGGACAAGAAGGGGGAAGAACAGACATCCTCAGAAATCGAGAAAAATGGGCATACAAGGATCAGGACAAGGGGAAAAAATCGATACAGAAAAACAAACAGGAAAAACAACAAGGGATTAACCTTTCAACTAGATTTTGTCAGCAGAACATCTACAGTTGTTAGAGAAAGGACTATCCTTCTGCCCAAGTAGCTTGACGTCTTTGAATGTGTTAAAGACTTGAACCTGTTCTCACGCAAGCTCCCACTACATAAATTTTTCAGTAGAAAGGAAGAATTTGCCAACCATGATACACCTCTTGAACATCTTGACTCACAAGAACTAACTTTCGCATACTTAATGAATTATTTGAAGAATGTACAAGGACAGCAGGGGAAGGACCGTTTACAGAGGTTCGTAAAAAATCTACCTTTATGCCCTCTTTGACAACGAATTCAAACATTGATATGTTCACCAAACTGGTCACAAAAGATATTCTGGCACTCCCAAATAAAAAAGGACCCCACAACCTTAGCCTGAAAGAGCTTTCTGCCTTTAAAGATCTGGAACAAGACTCTAACATCATTATTAAACCGGCAGACAAAGGCGGGAATGTGGTGATACAAAATAAAGAGGCCTATGCTACAGAGTGCCTACGTCAATTATCAGATAAAGATTGTTATCGGATTTTGCCATTGGATCCTACCCAGACCTTTTTGAGTGTACTATCATCGATTCTTCAAGAGGGTTTAGACAGTAGAGTCATATCCAAAACAGAATCAGATTTCATCTCATGATTTAAGCACCTAGGATAGCGACGTTCTATTGTCTACCGAAAATCCATAAGGGTAAACTACCCCCCCCCCACTTCCTGGTAGGCTCATAGTGTCAGGGATTAATAATCTTACATCCAATGCTAGTATGTACCTTGACTAATTCCTTCGTTATTTTGTGAGTTCACTCCCTTCCTATGTGTGACGGGAGCTTCGTGACAGGCTATTAATAATACACACCAAATATATATAACTGGGTTGAACTGGGACGAGACTTAGATATGATAAAATATAATTTATTCCTTGATAAAGGTGAACACACAAGATATACAAATAACAGGCAAAATATGGACACTTACTTAAAGTTTAGGACAAGAAGGCCATCAGGATACAGGATGGCCATTTCTTCCATAATTCAGTTGACATCACAGCAAGACAGGCAGGTCATGAAGACACATGAAGGACATGAAGACCTCTGGCATGAAGACTATACATGAAGACATTTGAGTAAGGGCTGACTCTGGCTTATATACCATTTTAACCCTTCTCTTACACTCAAGGCGCCGAGCTGACTAGCAAAAATCTTTGAAGCAGATTTTGGGCTTCTATTGTAAGTGTGAAGTATCACACTTAAAAAACAGTCAGTTCCTTGGTTCCTGGGCCCAGCATAAACAATTAGGCAGTTAGCCTTTGATCACGAGGCTATGTTAATTCCTGCAGGATGCCCTTCCTGCCTATTAACATAACAGTGGAGTCTGCAGTTTCCAGAACAGAACCAAAATCCCATATACACTGTAAATAACTTCATAACTTCAGTTCAGTAATACTTACTGGCACGCGAGACATATTAATACATTCCGGCACGCATGACGCTCCCAATGAGACTAAATATTACAGTGTAATACTAAAATTAAGAGAGATATTAATATCTGGCTCTTAGTATCTGTTAAACCTCAGGTGTCTGTATTCGTTAGTTGGGGCTTGGTCCCACGAATACACATATGTAACTCTTAGCATGTTCAGCCGAGGACATCTCATAATATTCTTATATTTAATAAAGTCACTCATTCTGATCTCCTAAATCAGAGGCATTTGTAAGTGTGAGTTATAACGCTCACAACCCACTCCAGCTTCCTGCAAACAGGTATTAACATACTGTGCACCAAAACCCCCATCTGTACTTTTTCACACCCAACTTCAATCAAGCCCTTTGAAGCCCAGATATTTCTGAAAAGATACCACGCATCCTAATGTATTTTCCTAAACGGCAGTATTCTGAAAGCCAGAGGGTCACGTGTAGGATGACTTAGCTCAGATAGTGTCAACTCGGCCCTCTTTTCCAAGCACGACAAGGTCTGTTTCTTTTCTTACTTTATTTTGGAGAAAGCAGGGAAAAACAGTCTCTTGTGTAGAGGTGTAGGTCTAAATATCTCTGTGTGTGCTTAGTAGTAAAGGGAGGTGAAAAGATAATCCTGCAGCACCATTACAGGGGTTACAGCAAGGTACTCACTCGTCCAGTGGTGTGGTGGAAAGGAAATGGCAATGTATGCTGGGTAGTAAGATAGTCTGGGGACAGACCATCTGTGGGCAGAGCAGAGGGGGAGAAAGCAGACTAGACCATTTAAGAGAAAGGCTGGGGCTGCTATGGCAACTCACAGGAGTGTCTGGGGGAGCTACAACATGTAGCAATAATGTTGCATCTTTAATACAGCAAGCTGCTGGGAGAGAGGAAATGGCACTGTATTATCACATAAGCACTGTGTTTGTGTACAGAGCTAAACACATACAGCTGGCACTAAGAAGCTGACAAGCAGGGCTGCGAGGAAAGGGGGGGGTGAAACAGAAGTGCAGACGGGTATTCCTGTTCCATGACACTTCCCGTCTGGTATCTGTAGATACCACTACATAACAGGCTATGTGGAACATATGTGTAATGCAAACATAACATAACAATGCAAAGGTCCATATTCCCATAGCAAGGTGATACCGGCCGGTACCACTGGCGTCAAAGTCCTTTGGCCAAACCTTCCAGTAAGGGAAGCCAGGTGGATGCACAGCTCTTGGTTAGCTTGATGCACCACAATGTCTTTTTGTAAGAGTCTCTGGCACTGTTTCCTTTTAGCCTTGTGAGAAAACAGTCCTTTTGTCTCTGTAGTTTTATCCACAGAGTACATCCCCTTGTAGGTGTGCCAGTCGTGGTAGCTTGTCGCCCTATCACCTGGCGTTCGACAGAAGGAGATGGCTTTTGGTTCCTTGCGGAAGCGGAACAACTCTTCTGGAAGACTGGTTGTGGAATCTAGTCCAGTAAAGAGGGCGTCTCTCAGAGGGACTCCCTGAAGCTGAGTGCTGGGGTTGAACATTACCCGGATTTGATCGGGTTCCTGAGGGTGGTAGGCCCCTGGTGATTGGAGGTACCGGCATTCTTCACCTTTCTTCATTAGAGGTGCTGGCTTTGCGTGGCCGGTAAGGAATATCTTTTGGATGAAGGCCACAAAGTTGGTTTTGGTCTCTGGTTCCCTTTTTAGGTCGCAAAGGTGCGAAGTGAACCTAGAGATGGCATGTTCTCCATTGTTTGGGAAGCGCCTTCTTGGTGAACGGAATGGTAGCGGAGTCACCCAACTGCTTAATCCGTCTTTAGAGAGCTCCTTGACTGTTAACTTCGGGAATCCTCTATCTTCCCTTGATGGTGTTTGCTTGTCATCGTTCCTTGTTGTCTGGAACGCTGTGCACCGTAGTTCATCGGTACATTTCTCTTGCACGAGAACATCTCCGCGTAGTTTGGTGAAACGCTTTTGTGTTTCTTTGTTAACTGCCATCGGGAGGTTATTTTCTCCCTGGACGTAACGAAGAACAGTCTCTTTTGCCCTAGTAAATCCCTTTATGAAACGTCTCTGTGGCTGTCTCTTTTTAGACGTGTGAGAGGACAGTCCCTTTGACACTGTGGCTTCACCTGTGGGGCGCAATCTTTTGCGGCTATGCCAGCCGTGGCAGTTGGTTGCTTTGTTGCTTGATACTCTGTGGAGAGGAACAACTGTGCGTCTTAGTTGTGCTATTGCTCGCGGGAGTATTGTCTGATTGTTCATTGCCTTTTGGACGATCCCTTTGTCGGTCACCTTTGGGAGGTTACTTCCTTCCCTCGGTGGAATTGACTCGTCATCCTTAGCTGTCTGGACTGCTGAGCATCCTAGGCCATTGTTGCATCCCCTCGACGTGAGGATGTCTTCGTTGATCTCAGGGGTATGACCTTGTCTTTTCTCTTCACTTGGCCTTTCGATCACTTGGAGATGGCCAAGACATGGTTCAGAGAAAGATGTGTGTCCACATTCTGTCACCACCGTTCTGCGGGCATCAACGTAGTCTTGCCCGTGCTCTTTGTTGGTGCACGAGTTGCCCACTATCACCCATCCTAGGTCAAGTCTTTGGGCATATGGCGCGTTGTGGGGTCCGTTATGCTGTTTACGGACTTTATGTACCCTCATGATGTCTCTACCGAGCAGCAGCAGGATCTTGGCACCTTGTTCTACCGGCCGGATGTGGTTGGCTATTCCTTTGAGGTGGGGCTAATGGAGTGCCACGTCTGGTGTGGGAATCTCATCCCTGTTTGTGGCCATGTGGTTGCAATCGATGAGTGTGGGAAGGGGCATGTTCACTTTGCCGTCTATTGAGCATATGGTGTAGCCATTCACTCTTCTCCCTGTGGTCTCCATTCGCCCTGCGCACGTTCTGAGAGTGTAAGGAGAAGCACCGTCTTGTATGTTAAACATGTCGTTGAACTCTGACCTGACCAGCGATCGGTTGCTCTGGTCGTCAAGGATTGCGTACATCCGAATAGCCTTCTCAGGTTGTCCCCGGGGGTGCACTGCAACGAGGCATATTTTGGAGCAGGACATTTTGTCACCTTCTTTTCCGCAAACCTCAGTGCGCTGAGATGTGACGGATGTTGACTCTCCTTCTTCTTTCTCCCCGCCATGCTCCGCTACGGAGGATGGGTTCTTGAGTTGGTGGAGTGTCAGCGCCTCTGGGTGTAACGCTGTCACGTGCTTGTCACTTTCGTACACTGTGCATTTGATCTCTTCTTTACAGTCCCTGGCTAGGTGAGAAGTGAAACCGCAGCACCTGAAGCAAACTCTGAATTCTCCAAGTAACCTCTTGCGTTCCTCTAGGGACTTCATCCTGAACCCAAAGCACTTGTTGAGTGGGTGTGGCTTCTTGAGTATGGGACATTCCCTGTTTGGGTCCCTTGGTTCCTTGTCTCCGGCGACTGACTGATCAGGAGTAGTTTGGGTCGTGGGAGGCACGTCCGTCCTGCGGGCCGAGATGGGTGTTTGGGTGTTACCATATCTCGTCGCTGGTCTCTCGTTCCTCAGACTGCTTGCACTGTATGTGGTTTGCGCACCTAAGATGAAACTGGGGTCGTTCCTTGTCCTGGCTGCTTCGCGAATGAAGCTCAAGAAAACTGAGAATGGGGGGTAGACGACTTGTTTCTCCCTTTTGTATTTGGAGCCTTGTGAGATCCATTTTTCTTGGAGGTTGAAGGGTAGCTTCTCCAGGATGGGTCTCACTCCACGAGCTGAGTCTAGGACGTTGAGACTGTCACTGTAGCTTGTGACAAGTTGTAATTTACACCAAAACTATATATGTACCTGGGTTTGAACTGGGACGAGACTTAGATATAACAAATTGTATTTATTCCTTAGGATAGGTGAACACAGCAAATATGTACAAATAACAGGCAAAATATAGACACTTACTTAAAAGATGAAAATAATGAAAACAGTCCCAGCTGGACTGGCAGTTTCATGCAGCAATCAGCCCAAGACATTGCATGGCATTTCCTCTCAGCAATCAAGATGGTATAGCACAACAGGCCTGATGACATGCAGGCCTGAAGATCATTTGCATGCAGAACAATGGACAACATGAACAACAATGGGTAAAAGGTGGTAAAAGGTGGTTCTGACTTATATATCATTTTAACCCCCTCTTTCCCAGTTTACGGCTCTGTGCCGTCTAGTAAAAAGTCTTTGAAGCTCTTTTGGCTTCCATTGAAGTGTGAATTACCACATTTACAAAAACATCCACTTCCCTTGGTCCCTAGGCCACGCATAACACTTAGCAATTAGCCTTTGATGACCAGGTATGTAAATTCTAGCCTTCCTGCTCATTATCATAGCAGGGGGGCTGCAGTTTCTCAGAACTCAACCAAAATTTCATATTTACTGCAAATCATTGCATAACTTCCGTTCCGTAATACATACAATCAGGTGAGATATATTAACACATTCCTTGACACCCGACGCTCGCAGAGAGACCAAATTTAATAGAGATATTAATATCTGGCATTTAGCCGCAGTTACATATACAATGTTTAGACTCAAAAGATCGGCTGACTCCCGCCAATACACTTATGTAATTCTTAGCCGGTTCAGCCAAGGACATCTCATAATATTCTTATATTTAATAAAGTTACTCACTTTGATTGTCTGCTGGGGGATACCTTTTGCTGGAAGGTGTGAATAACAAACACTTCCCTTCCTTTTGCCTGCTTCCCGCATAAACAATTCCCCTGGGAAGCCAGGCTCAAATCTAGCAGGATATCCTATTTAGCATCCAACTGGCCAATTCACACCTAAGCCCTTTGAAGTCCCAAGTTTCCTGAACAGACACAATACACTGGGATTTCCTTAAACTGTTGCTTATTAACCCCTTATGATCCAGGGTGTGGGTTATGTAGTTTTAAAACACAGAGAAGCAATATTTAGGCACAAGCTTGCATTCCCCCATCTGCATCTATCATGTGGGGTTCTAAAACCTCCTCTTCTCTAAGACACCAGCTCAGAATACCTTGCTGGCAGGCAAAACAGGTTAAAATATCCCCCCCTTTCCCCTCATGCTCCAGACATCCCTGCCCTGCAGCTATTTCTCATAAGAGGCCACCCATACAAGGCAATCCACTTACACGCTGACACAGGCAGTTGCAGGCCCATGAGGCAAAGGGAATACACAGATAACGCATTAATTAGCCCACTGCGCTTACATAGTTAACCCCACATACACAGTTCCTAGTTTATAACCCTCTTGGGGGACAGTATAAAAGGAAAACAAAAATTACAAGGGAAAATACATTTACAGGTTATAACATGGGTAAAATCACATTTCTGGGCCTCAGCCCAGTTAACCCCTTGTCTCCCTGGCGAGGTTAGAGGGGGGCCCTTGGGGTGTAACCCCGTTAACCCCGGGCCAAACCCTCACTATCGTCACAGAGACCTATTAAGGAATGGTCTTTCCTTGCGAACTCCAGTTCTTGCAGCAGGTCCCCGAGCTCTCGTAACTTCGAGTAGTCTTTGGTTGTGATCTTGGGGAAGCTTTCGACTCTTTTGAAGAGCGAATCCTCGACTGCTTCGGGGCTGCCGTAGGACTCTTCTAGCCTTTCCCACACTAGGTCAAGACCTACTTGGGGTTGGTGCGCGTTTGCCGCCCGCAGTCTATTCGCGTACTCTCTGGATTCGTTTCCCAGGAACTTGAATAGCAGGTTGAGCTCTTCCCTTGCTGAGAAGTCCAAGCTGTTGATTGCGTCTTTGAACGTGAACTTCCACGTCCGGTAGTTCTCAGGGCGGTCGTCGAAGCAGATGAGCCCTGCTTGCACCAGGTCGCGCCGGATCATATACTTGGCTATGTCTGTCAGGCCTGAGGCATCGGCGTGTTTGTCCCGTTCTGAGGTAGTTGCTGGGAGGGTCCGTGCGGTAGCCTCTTCCTTGGTGTGGACCCGTGATGACTGCTGGTCGGTGTGAGGGGCTGTGTTTCCCCGTGTGGGTGTACCTGGATGGCGAGCCCGTTGTAGTGCATCCGTGTGCGCGCTGGCGTGCGGATCACTGATGCGGCTGTGGCTATCCCAGGCACCATGTGCCATTGACGGAGCAGCGTCTTCTCCTCGTGGACCTAGCAAGTCTTCAGTGTCTGTGGTGTCACTCCCTTCGTGTTGAGATGGTGCGCTGGTGTTTACACTGAAGAGGCTCCTTACGTAGTCTTCAGTGCTTCGGGCTGGATCCTCTGAGGCTATCCGTCTGTACGGTTGCTCCCCGCCGTCCTGTCTCGCGGCTGCTTCTAGGACTTCAGCTTGGGCTATGGCGGCGGCGGCTTCCTTCTCTTGATTTAGGGCCTCTAGATCCGCGTCCAATTCGGCCTTTCTACGCGCGGCGGCATTGGCAGCGGCGGCGGTAGCAGCGGCGTTCCCGCTCTTCCTCTTCTATGCGCGCTCTTTCTGCCCGTACGGTTGCCTCTTTCCGACCATATTCGGCCCTGGCACGTGCGGCCTCTGCGGTGGCTCGCGCCTTGGTAGAGCTTGCGCTTGCGCTGGACGCATTGGATTGTGCTGATCTTGCTGACCTTGATGAGTGTCTGGATGTGCTTGAGTGCTGTGACGCGGTCTCCAAGAGGAGCCCTTTTCTCTCGCTTTGGGTGTCCGTGATGGCGGCCTGCACGATGCCATCACGTTCTAGGTCGATCGCCTTTTGTAGGTCGCGTTCTCGCAGGCTATCTTCTGTGTTAGTTCTTGTTAGATAGGTGAAATATGCCTGTGATAGTGCTTGATAGCGCGAGTGATCTATCTTCAATTGAGTTATTGCCTGCTCAAGCTGTTGTATATAGTTACCAGCGTCGGCGGCATTGCTTATCCCAAGTGTGGTTGTTTCCCAGGCCAACTCTAATTTAGCGCGGTGCGCTTCAATGTCAGTCTCATATTTTTCGCGGGCCTTTTGTGTCAGTGTGACTGTCCGTTTGGGCCTTGCGCCTGCCTGCGCCTGTTGCGGTTGCGCGGCGGTCTCTGTGTCTGAGTGATCGCTTTCCTGCGTGATGTCTGGTGAGGCTCTGAGTTCTGCCATGCTGTAGGTGTGTGTAGGCCTTTTGCCAGTGCGTGTGGCGTGCGGTCTTTTACCTTGTCAGCGATGGGCGTCTGTCTCAGATGATGCCGAGCGGTGTCCTGCAGCGTGCAGCGTAGGGGGAGCTGTACTCACAGGTGTCCGGTGGCTCTGACCCGTGTCCTGGCGGGTGTCCGGTGGCGTGGCCCTTGATGGCGCTGGCCATGGGGACGTGCGCAGGGGTAGGTGAGATGGTGGCTCCTCACTATGGGGCTGTGCAGAGGGTGAACTCAGACAGAGAAAAAGGCAGTTAGGTTTTGTGTGAGAAGCACTGTTTGTTGCAAGGCTGCTGTGCAGTGTAGGCTGCTGCTTGTCTGTTAAGGCTGTGTGCAGTTTGAGCTACTTGGTGCTTCCTTTGTCTGCAGAGACTGCTCTGTTTATCATGGAGTCTGGAGTAGCAGCTCCTGTAAGTGTCTGTAAGGCACACGATATCTTTTCACTATTCTGGAAGCCAGAGGGTCACGTGTAGGATGACTTAGCTCAGATAGTGTCAACTCGGCCCTCTTTTCCAAGCACGACAAGGTCTGTTTCTTTTCTTACTTTATTTTGGAGAAAGCAGGGAAAACAGTCTCTTGTGTAGAGGTGTATGTCTAAATATCTCTGTGTGTGCTTAGTAGTAAAGGGAGGTGAAAAGATAATCCTGCAGCACCATTACAGGAGTTACAGTAAGGTACTCACTCGTCCAGTGGTCTGGTGGAAAGGAAATGGCAATGTATGCTGGGTAGTAAGATAGTCTGGGGACAGACCATCTGTGGGCAGAGCAGAGGGGGAGAAAGCAGACTAGACCATTTGAGAGAAAGGCTGGGGCTGCTATGGCAACTCACAGAATGTTGCATCTTTAATACAGCAAGCTGCTGGGAGAGGGGAAATGGCACTGTATTATCACACAAGCACTGTGTTTGTGTACAGAGCCAAACACATACAGCTGGCACTAAGAAGCTGACAAGCAGGGCTGCGAGGAAAGGGGGGGGGGTGAAACAGAAGTGCAGACAGGGGTATTCCTGTTCCATGACAGGCAGCTCATTAACCCCTTAAGCCCCAGTGTGTGTGGTGCAGACACTGGCCCAGAAACAATACATTTTTACAGTGGAATAAGCATTTGGATATTGAAGCGAGGTAAAAACACATTACTGGACCTCAGTCCAGTTAACCCCTTGCTTCCCAGGTGAGGGTAGAGGGTGGCCAAATCCTCCCCATCGTCACACTATGTCAAGGATACGAATGGACGTCCTTCTTAAATTGGAGGACGTCTTTCTGGATCAAGACACTTGGTTGGTAGGGATAGATGTTGAGGGGTTGTATAGCAGTATTCTGCATCAAGTGGGTTTACAAGCTGTTGAACATTTCTTGCGATCAAGGAGTGATTTCCACAAACCCCACAATGCATTTGTTGGCAAATTACTCCATTTTACCCTCACTCATAATTACTTTTTATTCAGTGGCAAGCATTATCAGCAGGTATGGGGTACTGCCATGGGGACCACCGTCGCTCCCACCTATGCTAACCTTTATCTGGGTTGGTGGGAGGAGACAGTGGTTTTCAGTGACATCATGGTATCCCACACCGAACACATAGAATTGTGGGCAACATATATCGATGATGTACTTCTCCTATGGAAGGGCACGGAGATACAGTTGTGACAGTTTATTGATATACTGAATATCAATAACCACAATCTCAAGTTAACTTACTAGTATCACAGAGAACATCTAGATTTCTTAGATTTAACTATCATGAAAAATCATGAAGGCTATATCGAAACATCTATATTTCGGAAACCTTCATCTGCTAACAGTCTGCTTAGGGCTGAGAGTCAACGCCCTACTCACATGGTGAAAAACATACCGGCAGGCCAATTCCTAAGGTTAAAACGTAACTATACAACACAAGGAGTTCCTGGAAAAAGTAGTCGATATGAAACATCGCTTCCAAACACGTGGGTATAGTAACAATAACATCAAAAAAGCATACCACCGTGTTCTCATTACACCAAAACCACAACTCCTCACAGAAAAAAACAAAAATAAGACCAAGGATAACAACAACAAAAAAATGTATAAGTACGTCCAATAATCAATGGACATCCATTCGCCAGATTATGAACAAATATTGGCATCTTCTGTTATAGGATGGTGACGTTAACAAAATCATCAAGCAAAATCCAAGTATGGTAAGCCGTAGATCTAGGAACCTGCGTGACCGCCTGGTACACAGTCATTTCCAGAACGTACCAGCCAGAACATGGCTAGGGGAGAAACCGAATGGCAGTAACCTATGCGGTCACTGTAAGGCCTGTCCAGCCATTAGAAACACTAACGATTTCAGTAACTCTACAAAGACTAAAACTTTTGCTATCCGTGATTTTGTTAATTGCCTCACCAAGAGGGTGATCTATCTTGTGGATTGCCAATGCGCTAAACTTTACGTGGGAAAAACACATCGCCAATTGAAAGTGCGGATCTTAGAACTTATTGGTTCTATTAGGAACACCTTGGATACCCCCATGGCACGCCAGGTAACAATGGTTCATAATGGAGACAGTGGCGCGTTACGTTTCACAGGTATTGAACATGTCCCCTTAGGACCACGTAAAGGCAATTGGGACCAGGTGCCCCTGCAGCACGAAACAAGATGGATATTTAAATTACAAACATTAAACCCCCATGGTTTGAATGAAGGGTTTATTTTCTCTCCTTTCTTGTGAGCCAAAATAATCAAACACACACACTTCATGATTAAAACTAATATCGAATTTATTTTGGAGCATTGGGGGATCCAGGTATATAGAGACTAGAACAGCATGGTCCGTATTGGCTTTTAGAGGCGGACAATTTGGGGCTCTCCTACACCATTGAATCCACACTACGGCTTCTCTCAACAGCATACATGTATGTGTGTATATATGTGGATATATAGATATATATGCATACAGTATGTATATATGTAGTTGTTGTTGTTGTTGTGTGTGTGTTTGTATACGTGTAGGGATGTGTGTATGCACACCAGTGTATATACATTTCAATCTGCAAGTGTATGCATCCAATTCTGTTAAATAATGTTACAATACACGGCATATTGCACTTTAGTGTTGCAATTAACTACCACATATTAGCTACAGTGTAGCTCATTGATCTAAATCAAAGGTGACTGTTTATTTATTTAGACATTCCTTTTGCTGTATAGGTGACCCGTAATAGGAGCCACAGATGCCCTATGGATACAAAAGACTCATTAAAACAAACATTGATTGATACCAAAGGAGTTACTTAAACAATTATGTCCCAGGATATATAAGACCTGAGGCTTAGCAGGCAGAGACTCCTCCTTCCCCTGATGAAGCGTGACAAGTTCACGGGAAACGTGCGTCGGGTAGCAGTGATGTCATGACGTTGACGTCCACCCAGTGAACGGACCGGAGAAGAAGGAGCGACGTGGAGAGGGGTTGTATAGCGTTGGTGCCAGCCATTGTATTCGTATGGCGTCTCTTATGCTGCATATGGTTACCAGGTGGCTTTGCCGAGCTTATCTCCGCAGATACAGATTGAAGCGTTAAAGATTATGAGATATATCTTGAGCTACAGCCATAGCAGCATCAGTATATATGGCCGCATAGCAGCACAACACTAGACGGGCAGTCAGGCTTTTCCTTACCTATTGTTGTGGAATTACCACACACTACACAAGTCGCACTGCTATTGAGACGTGGGGGTTAATTCCAGGCCTAGTGATTAACTGTGATAGAGGCTATTATGCTGGCATATGCTTGGTGAGACTGAATAAGGAATACTAGCTGATAAACCCAGCGTTGCCCGTGATTGCTGGGGCGGGGAAGGGCAGGGAGGGGGGCGAAGGGCAGGGAGGGGGGTGAAGGGCAGGGAGGGGGGCGAAGGGCAGGGAGGGGGGCGAAGGGCAGGGAGGGGGGCGAAGGGCAGGGAGGGGGGCAAAGGGGCAAAGGGCAGGGAGGGGGGCAAGGGGGCTAAGGGCAGGGAGGGGGGCCAGGGGGCAAAGGGCAGGGAGGGGGCGAGGGGGCAAAGGGCAGGGAGGGGGGCGAGGGGGCAAAGGGCAGGGAGGGGGGCAAAGGACAGGGAGGGGGGCAAAGGGCAGGGAGGGGGCAAAGGGCAGGGAGGGGGGCGAGGGGGCAAAGGGCAGGGAGGGGGGCGAAGGGCAGGGAGGGGGTGAAGGGCAGGGAGAGAGGGGGCGAAGGGCAGGGAGGGTGGGGCGAAGGGCAGGGAGGGTGGGGCGAAGGGCAGGGAGGGTGGGGGCGAAGGGCAGGGAGGGTGGGGGCGAAGGGCAGGGAGGGTGGGGGCGAAGGGCAGGGAGGGTGGGGGCGAAGGGCAGGGGGTGTGTGAGTGAAGGGCAGGGGCAAAGGGCAGGGGGTGTGTGAGTGAAGGGCAGGGCCGGAGGGGGCGAAGGGCAGGGCCGGAGGGGGCGAAGGGCAGGGCCGGAGGGGGCGAAGGGCAGGTCCGGAGAGGGCGAAGGGCAGGGCCGGAGGGGGCGAAGGGCAGGACCGGAGAGGGCGAAGGGCAGGGCCGGAGAGGGCGAAAAGCAGGGCCGGAGGGGGCGAAGGGCAGGGCCGGAGGGGGTGGGTGCGAAGGGCAGGGAGGGTGGGGGTGGGTGCGAAGGGCAGGGAGGGTGGGTGCGAAGGGCAGGGAGAGAGGGGGCGAAGGGCAGGGAGGGTGGGGGCAAAGGGCAGGGAGGGTGGGGCGAAGGGCAGGGAGGGTGGGGGCGAAGGGCAGGGAGGGTGGGGGCGAAAGGCAGGGAGGGTGGGGGCAAAGGGCAGGGAGGGTGGGGGTGAAGGGCAGGGAGGGTGGGGGCGAAGGGCATGGAGGGTGGGGGTGAAGGGCAGGCAGGGTGGGGCGAAGGGCAGGGAGGGTGGGGGCGAAGGGCATGGAGGGTGTGGGCGAAGGGCAGGGAGGGTGGGGCGAAGGGCAGGGAGGGTGGGGGCGAAGGGCAGGGAGGGTGGGGGCGAAGGGCAGGGAGGGTGGGGGTGAAGGGCAGGGGGTGTGTGAGTGAAGGGCAGGGGCAAAGGGCAGGGGGTGTGTGAGTGAAGGGCAGGGCCGGAGGGGGCGAAGGGCAGGGCCAGAGGGGGCGAAGGGCAGGGCCGGAGGGGGCGAAGGGCAGGGCCGGAGGGGGCGAAGGGCAGGGCCGGAGGGGGTGAAGGGCAGGGCCGGAGGGGGCGAAAAGCAGGACCGGAGGGGGCGAAGGGCAGGGCCGGAGGGGGTGGGTGCGAAGGGCAGGGAGGGTGGAGGTGGGTGCGAAGGGCAGGGAGGGTGGGGGTGGGTGCGAAGGGCAGGGAGGGTGGGGGTGGGTGCGAAGGGCAGGGAGGGTGGGGGCGAAGGGCAGGGAGTGTGGGGGTGGGGGCGAAGGGCAGGGGGGCGGGGGCGGTGGGGGCGGGGGCAAAGGGCAGGGGGGGTGGGGGCGAAGGGCAGGGGGGGTGGGGGCGAAGGGCAGGGGGGGTGGGGGCGAAGGGCAGGGGGGTGGGGGCAAAGGGCAGGGAGGGTGGGGGGTGGGGGCGAAGGGCAGGGGGGGTGGGGGCAAAGGGCAGGGGGGTGGGGATGGGGGCGAAGGGCAGGGAGGGTGGGGATGGGGGCGAAGGGAGGGTGGGGATGGGGGCAAAGGGAGGGTGGGGATGGGGGCGAAGGGCAGGGAGGGTGGGGGCGAAGGGCAGGGAGGGTGGGGATGGGGGCGAAGGGCAGGGAGGGTGGGGATGGGGGCGAAGGGCAGGGAGGGTGGGGATGGGGGCGAAGGGCAGGGAGGGTGGGGATGGGGGCGAAGGGCAAGGCCGGAGGGGGTAAAGGGCAGGGCCGGAGGGGGTGAAGGGCAGGGCCGGAGGGGGTGAAGGGCAGGGCCGGAGGGGGTGAAGGCAGGGCCGGAGGGGGTGAAGGGCATGGCCGGGGGGGGGTGAAGGGCAGGGCCAGGGGGGGGTGAAGGGCAGGGCCGGGGGGGGGTGAAGGGCCTGGCTGGAGGGGGGGGGTGAAGGGCAGGGCCGGGGGGGGGGTGAAGGGCCTGGCTGGGGGGGTGAAGGGCCGGGCCAGGGGGTGAAGGGCTGGCCGGGGGGGGTTGTTAAGGGCCGGGCCGGGTGAAGGGCCGGGTGAAGGGCCGGGCTGGGTCGGGTGAAGGGCCAGGCCGGGGGGGGGGGGTGAAGCGCCGGGCCGGGTGAAGGGCCGGGCTGGCGGGGGTGAAGCGCCGGGCCGGGTGAAGGGCCGGGCCGGGGGTGAAAGATCCCTTCCCCTGCGGTTACTTACCTCGCACCGGGCCGCGCTCCTCCTCGGGTTCCTCGGCGGTCTCCGTACCCCCGGCGAGGCAGAGCTGAGACGCTCAGGTCAGGAGGTGGTGTGGGCAGCGGCCCGTACAGCTCCCGACTGAGAGAGCCGGAGCAGCGCTCTCGGGGATGGTGAGCTGGGGGCGCGGCCTCTAGGCCTGAAGGTGAGAGCGGAGAGAGCGTGCTCTGGGGGGGGGGGGGAGCGGTCTGTGGGAGGGAGCACCAGGGGAGAGGGTGAGCACCGGGAGAGAGAGTGAGCACCGGGAGAGAGGGTGAGCACCGGGGGAGAGGGTGAGCACCGGGGAAGAGGGTGAGCACCGGGAGAGAGGGTGAGCACCGGGGGAGAGGGTGAGCACCGGGGGAGAGGGTGAGCACCGGGAGAGAGGGTGAGCAC
The DNA here is from genome assembly GCF_040206685.1 of Ascaphus truei. NCBI lineage: Eukaryota > Metazoa > Chordata > Amphibia > Anura > Ascaphidae > Ascaphus > Ascaphus truei. Next base: position 396,132 of record NW_027453836.1, read on the forward strand.
CGGGAGAGAGAGTGAGCACCGGGGGAGAGGGTGAGCACCGGGGGAGAGGGTGAGCACCGGGGGAGAGGGTGAGCACCGGGAGAGAGGATGAGCACCGGGGGAGAGGGTGAGCACCGGGAGAGAGGATGAGCACCGGGGGAGAGGGTGAGCACCGGGAGAGAGGGTGAGCACCGGGAGAGAGGGTGAGCACCGGGGGAGAGGGTGAGCACCGGGGGAGAGGGTGAGCACCGGGGGAGAGGGTGAGCATCGGGAGAGAGGGTGAGCACCGGGAGAGAGGGTGAGCACCGGGAGAGAGGGTGAGCACCGGGAGAGAGGGTGAGCACCGGGGGAGAGGGTTAGCACCGGGGGAGAGGGTGAGCACCGGGAGAGAGGATGAGCACCGGGGGAGAGGGTGAGCACCGGGAGAGAGGATGAGCACCGGGGGAGAGGGTGAGCACCGGGAGAGAGGGTGATGTTGAGGTCCCGCGGAGTGGTGATAGGGGGGGTTCCGTTGTTGCGGGCCAGCCGCCGGGAAGGGCGGGGGGGGGATCAAGGCCAGGCAGCCGTTAAGGAGGGTGGAGTGTGTGTGTGTTGAGGAGGGTGGAGTGTGTGTGTGAGTGTGAATGTGAGTGTGTGTGTGTATGTGTGCGTTGAGGTGTGTGTGTGTTTGGCCCGTCACTCTGCCTCAGGCCAATGAGAGGTGTGCGGGGGCGGGCGGCCCAAGGGACCAATGAGATTTCCCCTAGGGACACCGGACATCCAGACAGGCAGGCAGGCATACAGTGCTTTCACTAATATAGTATAAGATTATATATGCATGTAGGTTCCATTTTGATATACACCATTCAGCTTGAAGCACTACTGAGTATTTATACAACTACAGCTGGTGCAGCGGCTATACGTTGACCCTCACAGCAGTGAGTCATTACATGGGTTGTTTGGCTATTTTGTCATCATTAGCCTGGATACAATCACATACTATATAGAGCCACATTTCATTTATATGTGGGGGATTGTTCCATGTGCCCATTAGAATGTCTCATCTGAAGTAGAATGTGTTGATTCATGCATTGAATGGTTGAGCTAGGAGGAACATATGTTTCACTGATGTTTCCTTACCACACCGACACATACATACAGTTTGCATCCACTATTAAGATCGTTGCTGTGGTTTGTCACAGTAGTATTGTGGTTTGCTATTATACAACCTTACACATGCAATTTCACACGTGTGTATATATAGAGGGTGTATCACCCTATGATCTGTGAGGACAATCGCCCTTCCACTCTCCATTGGATTCTCCTCTCCCATGTAGTTAGTCACACAGGGAATTACTACTGTATCAGGTTGTCAGTCACTGCCACCAACACAGTGGCAATTGCGCCACACTGTGGACACACACAGGCATCATCATGAACATATATACTTACCCTATTTTTCTTCACTTGCTACAGTAGTTGGTCCGTTATCACGGAGGGGATTTTATTCACATGGTACACTATCACTTGTATGTCACTTTTAACACACGATATATATGTTAATAACATTTTTTTAATTATTTTTTTCGTATTAGTGAGGTCTCTTGGGAACCATCTACTCCCTTTGTTATTCTGATATGTTTTGAGTATTGGACTCTGCAGATATTTCTGCCAAATTGACCATTATATAGGTAGAGTGCAGATTGAGAAGGATTCCTTCTTGTGAAACCCGTCTGGATTTCACAAAGTCATTTGGATTTATAGGTATGCAGCCACCAGGGAGGGAAAGGAGAATATGGTATAGGCAAACTTGGGCACTCCCTTTCAACAGCATTATGGGTAGAACCATAATGCACGAAGTACCTTTCCCACAGTATCTTCGCCACCAGGATGGCCTTCTGGTCTTTGGTCGGGAAAGCTTGTGCATATCGTGTGACCAGCATGTTACAGATACGTCGGGAATCAAGTCGATGCATAGGAAATCCATGAACACCAAGTCCATGGGACCCGAACTCTTCAGGTGAGCCATTGGTGCAGCTTGAGTAGGAAGCGTCTTGCATTGAATACACCTGGAACACCGCCGACAGTGTCGTTCCACCGCCTCACTCATCTTTGCATCTCTGAGAAGTCCAAAGGTCGTCTCCACACCGAGATGTCCATGCTCATCATGCAAGGCTTTCAGGACCATATGTTATAAGTTCCTGGGGAGGACCAGTTGTCTTCTATCTGGGTGGTTGTGGTATTGCAGCACCCGACAGAGTAGCCCATTGTCGATCTCGAACTTATCTGCTTCTCGCATGAGAATGGCGACCATGCCACTAGGAGCACATTTCAGAATGGCAGGCTTGTTTTTCTGGACAGCCTGATGGATGATGCCAGCTATGGGGTCCCGAATCTGATATTGAACCATATCCTTCCGCTATGATCTTATCATGGGTGATGTTCATCCCTTCTAGGTCACAGTAAGCAGCGGGGATGGCTTTGGATTGGCACCCTAAGGAATCAGCAACCCTCAACTCTGAGAAGGCCACTCTATCTTCTATGACAGTGTTGCACATGGCTCTCATCCCTGGTCCCGGGATCTCCTCTCAGAGGTCATCATCTGGAGTGGTGCTCAGTCCTGGTCTTCGAAATAGAGCATCTGCTCTGATATTCAGGGGCCCTGGTTTATATTTCAATGTGAATGTGTAGTTTGATAACGTCGCCAGCCATCGGTGGTCGGTAGCATCCAGTTTGGCAGATGTTAGTATGTATGTGAGCGGATTATTATCCGTCCTCACTTCGAAAGTTACCCCATCCAAGTAGTCATGGAGCTTGTCCACAATGGCCCATTTGAGGGCGAGAAACTCCAACTTGTGTACCAGATAATTTTGCTCGCTAGGAGTCAAACTGCGGCTGATGTAGGCTACTGGTCGGAGCCCCTCCGGGTGTTTCTGTTGTAAAACTACACCTAACCCATTAAGACTCGTGTCTCCATGGAGGATGTAGGGCTGCTTGGGGTCGGCATAAGCGAGAACAGCTCCAGGAAGGCCCGTTCGCAGTCAGCCATCCACTAATCATCGAACGGTTGTCTAGCAGAGGTGGCCTTCCGCCCTGTGTCCTCGGGGTATATTTTTAGGAGGTTGTTTAGGGGCTTGGCCTTACTTGAATACCCCTCCACAAAGCGACGATAGAAGCCACAGAAGCCGAGGAAAGAGCGCAGCTCCATGACGTTCTCAGGCCGCGGCCAATTCACCACAGCTTCTACTTTGACCGGATCCGTGGCGATTCCATCGGCAGACACAATGTGTCCCACGTAGGTCACTGAGGTGTGGCAGAACCGGCACTTGTCGAGTGACAGTTTCAGACCCTCTCGGCCCAGACTGTCCAGCACTTTAAGCAGCTGTTCTTCATGTTCTTCCAAGGTTTTACGGAAGACAATAATATCGTCCAGGTAGACCAAGCATTCCCGAGGATTCATGTCTCCAATGGTTTTCTCCATTAGGCGCTGAAAAGTAGCTGGAGCCCCGCAGATAGGGCTGTACGTAGCGCTGTGCGTGTGGATTTCATGGGAAAACACGTGTTTTTATTGTCCCGATACACCTTGGTCACAGTTATTCAATTCTATTTCCACCTCTAAATATGTGGAAAATTGGCATTTCACAGGATAAATGTGTCTGTGCAGAGAAACCCCAGGAGGCTGCAGGTATGTGAGCTCATACATAAATCACTCAGGCATGAGTACCCCATTACACGCATTCACCCTGCTACTCATCTTTGTATAACAGCTTCATGTGCGTGACACAGCAGCCGTGTAAAAAAGGTGGGGAGATGGCATATCCCCGCGTAACCCCCAGAAAAAAAGCCATATAGATTTATATGTATCTTAGGATCTCTTTTATGGAGAAACATGTTTTTCAGACCTCGTGTACTGGTTTAATTCTTCTCCCAAATGTAAAGGGGAAAGTGTAGTGTCTGAGTGTGGAGGTTTCACTTGTACAGATTGCAGGAAATGGAGGGGCAGATTTTCTTAATATAATTATAATAATAACTTTATTTATATCACGCTTTTCTCCCAATGGGACTCAAAGCTTCACAGTTACACTAAAGGAAAAAGAAAACATGTAAGGTTATAAACGAGACCAAACACAAGGAAAGATTCAGTACAGGATGGGACGGCTATTAAATGCCGGACAGGTTGTGGGTCAGTAATTAAATGCCTGGGTAAGCAGGGAGGTCCTGAGCCTGTTATTATAGATTGCCAGATAGGGGCCTCTCGCGCTGTATGAGGCAGACTGTTCCAGAATGGGAGCAGCGTGACTAACAGCTCGGGCACCAGAGGAAGTCACAAGGATTCTGGGAACTGTTAGGAGTCCTTCACCTGCAGATTGGAAGTGAGCGAATGGGAGTGTAGGGAACTAGAAGCTAGCTGGGGCCCTGAGCATGTAGTGTCATGTATGCTTGTATGTCAACACGCCAATCCTGACATAAATTCGCCATTTTATAGGCAGCCAGTGCAGAGAAGGGACAACAGGCGTCATGTGGCAAGAGCGGGCTGGTTAGTTACCAACCTGGCCGCAGTGTTCTGCACCAGCTGCAGGGGGCGCAGCTCTTTTTCTGGAAGACACAGGTAGAGGGCATTGCAGTAATCCATGTGAGGGCACAAAGACACGGACATGCGTAGTAGTGCTTAAGTGATTAATCCTGGCGGTACTCTCGGATTCAGGTATTTCCGCGTACACGTTATGAGTGGTACTCTCGGTTTCAGGTATTCCTGGGTATACGTTATGAGTGATACTCTCCGTTTCAGGTATTCCCGCGTACACGTTATGAGCGATACTCTCGGTTTCAGGTTGTGACGGTGATCATCTCGAATCAGGAGGCGGACCCACAGGGCTCGGACATGATGACCCCCGAGCCCACAGTACAGGCACAGCCCATTGGTTCATCTCCTAGTTCTCTCCTGCTCAGGTAATTTAGTATCCCCTAATTGCATCGGTTCCTCATCTGGGCGAGGTGCAGTAAGAGGAGTGTTGAAATGGGGAGCTAGCCGAATTGTTGGAGTTTTGGGAGACTGAGCTCGCTCGGTCAGTCTTTCTTGTATCCAGAGGTCAATTCTGATACAGAGTTAAATTAGTTCCTCCAGATCTTTGGGAATATCCCGGCAAGTCAGTTCATCCTTTAAGCGCTCATAAAGCCCCTGCCAAAATTCTGCCCCCAAGCTTCATTAGTCCAGCCCGTCTCCGCAGCAAGGGTTCGGAACTCAATGGCATACTGTCCTGCGGTACGGGTTCCTTGTCGGATTCGATGTAGTGAAGCAGAAGCGGAGGAGACGCGGCCGGGGGCGTCGAATACTCTTTTAAATGCCTGGAGAAAGGCAACTGAGTAGTTGATCAGTGGGGATTCTCTCTCCCACAGAGGGGAAGCCCAGGCCAAGGCCTCATCCGTTAGTAGGGAAATGACATAGGCTACCCTGGATCGGTGGGTGCTTAACATGGAGGGCTGGAGTTCGAACTGAATCGAGCATTGGTTCATAAACCCTCTACAAGCAATAGGGTCCCCTTCATAACCCAGAGGCGTCGGGATCCGTTGTTCCCTGGGCTTAGGGGGTGAAAGGGCTGGCGCCGGAGAAGCTTCCGGTAAGGGACATGCAGGGGTAGAACCCACCTGGAGTGTGTCCAGCCGGGTCAAAATGTCCTGAATTCCACTTGACATAAGAGCCAGCTGTTGGTTTTGCAGTGCGAGGCGTGTCTCATGTTCCGAGTAGTTCTCCTTGGAAAGATACTGCTCGCTCTACCTCAGTGGGGTCCATGTTTGGTCGAGCAAAATGTGATGGTGATCGTATCGAATCAGGAGGTGGACCCGTAGGTCTGAGGTAGGAATGCAGAATAACTGACCAGAGCCCGGGGACAGAGTCCTGTAAGAGTATTCGTAGTCGGTAAGTAGGCAGGGGTCAGGGCTTTCGGCAGTGGTGCTGAGTCCAGGCAACAGGCAAAAGGTTAGGGCAGGCGGCAGTGGTGCAGAGTCCAGGCGACATGCAAAGGTCAGGGCAGGCAGAAGGCAGCGAGGTCAGGGTCATGGTCTGGGGTCAGCAACAGGAATTCCAAATAGGCGAAAGGGTAATGTGTGACAGCGAAGATCAAACAGAGATGCAGCAAATAGAACTTTGCTCGGCGACTACCACCAGGAACTGCAGCCTTATAAAGCAGACTGCCAGTACCCAAAATGGCCACAGTGAGCAGAAAGGGTAGAAGAGACAGAAAACCTGGACCGTAGTAAAAACCCGCCATGGATCGTGCAGAATCCTTACACAGGTATTCCTGCGTACACGTTATGATCAGTATTACTATTATGAGCGTTACCTGCGTTACTCTCGGTTTCCGGTATCCCTGCGTAAACGTTCTGAGCAGTACTCCCGGTTTCCGGTATTCCCGCGTACACGTTATGAGCGGTACTCCCGGTTTCCGGTATCCCTGCGTAAACGTTCTGAGCAGTACTCTCGGTTTCCGGTATTCCCGCGTACACATTATGAGCGGTACTCCCGGTTTCCGGTATTCCCGCGTACACGTTATGAGCGGTTGTGACGGAGTGGCCTGTAGGTGAGGGCAGATAGATGCACAGACAGAGGGTTCCGCTTAGCTATACTGGTTTATTTGCCACCAAACAGCAACCAAAACATTGGGGCTACTGCCCCTTTAAGGCAAAACACAAAATCATAAAATCAAATTCTATTCCCATTAGGGAAACTAACTACACCAGCAGGTCCCTAGGTAACGGCGCTGGACAACTAATCTGGTTCCCAGCCCAAAACATATACAACAGTATTTAGGGAGTAATATAGAATGTCTTATCTGAATTGAAGGGATTCCTTCACAGTGTCTCCGTGTCGCTCCTTCATTCCTTTAGGAACGCTGGTTTTGGGGAGCAATCTTTATCCTGGGTGTGATTCCCAGCTTGACCCCACAGGCCTGCTTCCTTCAGTCCTAGGGTCCATAACAGCCACTCTCTCCTGGTTTGGGAGAAGTTTCACTTCGCCTCTCTCTGTGGAGGAAAGCAGTCTCTCTGTCTCTGACAGCTTCTGTCTTTTATCCCTGTTCCAGCAGGAGTTGATTGTGCACACCTCCCTGTTCAGGTGTGCAATCCGGCACCCGTGCAGTCCGGGAAGGGAGTTAACCTCTTCACTCCCTTACAGCGGTACTCTCAGTTTCCGGTATTCCCGCGTGCACATTATGAGCGGTACTCTCGGTTTCCGGTATTCCCGCGTATACGCTATGAGCGGTACACTCGGTTTCCGGTATTCCCGCGTACACGTTATGAGCGGTACTCTAGGTTTCCGGTATTCCCGCGTACACGCTATGAGCGGTACTCTCGGTTTCCGGTATTCCCGCGTACACGTTATGAGCGGTACTCTCGGTTTCAGGTATTCCCGCGTACACATTATGAGCGGTACTCTCGGTTTCCTGTATTCCCGCGTACACGTTATGAGCGGTACTCTCGGTTTCAGGTATTCCCGCGTACACGCTATGAGCGGTACTCTCGGTTTTAGGTATTCCTACGTACACGTTATGAGCGGTACTCTCGGGTTCCGGTATTCCCGCGTACACGTTATGAGCAGTACTCTCGGTTTTAGGTATTCCTACGTATACGCAATGAGTGGTACTCTCGGTTTCCGGTATCCCTGCGTACACGCTATGAGCAGAACTCTCGGTTTCAGGTATTCCCGCGTACACGCTAAGAGCGGCACTCTCGGTTTCAGGTATTTCTGTGTACACGCTATGAGCGGTACTCTCGGTTTCAGGTATTCCCACGTACACGCCATGAGCGGCACTCTCGGTTTCAGGTATTCCTGCGTACACACTATGAGCGGTACCCTCGGTTTCAGGTATTTCTGCATACATGCTATGAGCGGCACCCTCGGTTTCAGGTATTTCTGCATACACGCTATGAGCGGTACTCTCGGTTTCAGGTATTCCTGCGTACACGCTATGAGCGGCACTCTCGGTTTCAGGTATTTCTGTATACACGCTATGAGCGGTACTCTCGGTTTCAGGTATTCCCGCGTACACGCCATGAGCGGCACTCTCGGTTTCAGGTATTCCTGCGTACACACTATGAGCGGCACTCTCGGTTTCAGGTATTCCTGCGTACACGCTATGAGCGGCACTCTCGGTTTCAGGTATTTCTGTGTACACGCTATGAGCGGTACTCTCGGTTTCAGGTATTCCTGCGTACACGCTATGAGCGGCACTCTCGGTTTCAGGTATTTCTGTGTACACGCTATGAGCGGTACTCTCGGTTTCAGGTATTCCCGCGTACACGCCATGAGCGGCACTCTCGGTTTCAGGTATTCCCGCGTACACGCTATGAGTGGCACTCTCGGTTTCAGGTATTTCTGCATACACGCTATGAGCGGTACTCTCGGTTTCAGGTATTCCCGCGTACACGCCATGAGCGGCACTCTCGGTTTCAGGTATTCCTGCGTACACACTATGAGCGGTACCCTCGGTTTCAGGTATTTCTGCATACACGCTATGAGCGGCACCCTCGGTTTCAGGTATTTCTGCATACACGCTATGAGCGGTACTCTCGGTTTCAGGTATTCCTGCGTACACGCTATGAGCGGCACTCTCGGTTTCAGGTATTTCTGTATACACGCTATGAGCGGTACTCTCGGTTTCAGGTATTCCCGCGTACACGCCATGAGCGGCACTCTCGGTTTCAGGTATTCCTGCGTACACACTATGAGCGGCACTCTCGGTTTCAGGTATTCCTGCGTACACGCTATGAGCGGCACTCTCGGTTTCAGGTATTTCTGTGTACACGCTATGAGCGGTACTCTCGGTTTCAGGTATTCCTGCGTACACGCTATGAGCGGCACTCTCGGTTTCAGGTATTTCTGTGTACACGCTATGAGCGGTACTCTCGGTTTCAGGTATTCCCGCGTACACGCCATGAGCGGCACTCTCGGTTTCAGGTATTCCTGCGTACACGCTATGAGCGGTACTCTCGGTTTCAGGTATTCCCGCATACACGCTATGAGCGGTACTCTCGGTTTCAGGTATTCCTGCGTACACGCTATGAGCGGTACTCTTGGTTTCAGGTATTCCCGCATACACGCTATGAGCGGTACTCTCGGTTTCAGGTATTCCCGCATACACGCTATGAGCGGTACTCTCGGTTTCAGGTATTCCTGCGTACATGCTATGAGCGGTACTCTTGGTTTCAGGTATTCCTGCGTACACGCTATGATCGGTACTCTTGGTGTCAGGTATTTACTGTTTTGTTAGTTTTCCCCTTTTTTCTAACTCACTTTTCCTGAATGTGCTGAGTATATTGTCAGCGTTTTCTGCACATGTTCTTAGTGTGTGTGTATGTGCGTATATGTGGGTATGTGAGCATATGTGTGTATGTGAGTATATTGTCAGTGTTTTCTGCACATGTTCTTAACGTGTGTCTATGTGAGTATGTGTGTATGTGAGTATATGTGTGCATGTGAGTATATTGTCAGTGTTTTCTGCACATGTTCTTAACGTGTGTCTATGTGAGTATGTGTGTATGTGAGTATATGTGTGCATGTGAGTATATTGTCAGTGTTTTCTGCACATGTTCTTAACGTGTGTCTATGTGAGTATGTGTGTATGTGAGTATATGTGTGCATGTGAGTATATTGTCAGTGTTTTCTGCACATGTTCTTAGCGTGTGTGTATCTGCCTTATGTGTCTTTTAATCACACTGCATGTGATACTGGTGTCTTTGTGTGTGTTGAATGCTGGGGACAGTCAGTCTGCCTCTCCCCTCACCCCCTCCTCCTCTCACCCTTCCCTCCTCTTCCCCTCCTCCCTTCTTTCCTCTCCCCTTGCCCCCTCCTCCTCTCTCCCCCTCCTCCCCTCTCCTCGCCCCCCTCCTCCTCTCTCCCTTCGCCCCCTCCTTGCCCCCCTCCTCCTCTCTCCTCGCCCCCCTCCTCCTCTCTCCCTTCGCCCCCTCCTCCTCTCTCCTCGCCCCCCTCCTCCTCTCTCCCTTCGCCCCTCCTCCTCTCTCCCTTCGCCCCCTCCTCCTCTCTCCCGTTGCCTTCCTCCTCATATCTCCCCTCGCCCCCTCCTCTTCTCTCTCTACGCCCCCTCCTCCTCTCTCCCTTCGCCCCCTCCTCTTGCTCTCCCCCTCCTCTTGCTCTCCCCCTCCTCCTCCTGTCCCCCTCCTCCTCTTCTCCACCTCTTCCTCCTGTGTAGTGGTGAAGGGGTTAACCAGGCTCACTAATAAAGGTTCAGCCCACTTAGTTACCCCTGATCTGTGTGTTGGGGTCCTAGAGTGTCAGCTCTTGGACCCTGATGTCCTAAATGCATTACTGTGACTGTGTGCAAATTATGCGACATTAAAGATTTCTGCGTGTTTTGCCTTTCCTGGGGTGCTGGGACCGGGAGATTTCTAGGCTGTAAGTTTCAGGGAGGGTTTGTCAGAGAAAGTCGTTACAGAATGTGTCTATGTATCGGGGTTCCGGAGTTATGGGGTACCCCAGGAGTTGGATCTGGGAATTGAGTTAGATTCTCGGATGCAGCCAAGCACATTGCTCCGGGCAAACTCTGACTCTGAAAACGTTCATACGACTCACCGCCAGGATTCCTGCTGCAGCATCTTCCAGACCAGCTAAACAGGCATGAAGGGGTTAATGTATACGTGCAGCTATGCACGGAGTCCCTAGTGTAAAGAGGGGTCCCTAGAATAAGAAGGGGTACCCCAGATACATGCCCAGGTACCCTGGACCTGGTATAGGGGTTCAGGGGGAACTCCAGCTATGTGATAAAGCTAAGAGTGATTTCTTGTGTGTAAAAGTTTTTAATGTCAGTTCTAAAGTGTGCGAAGTATGAGGCTAGTGAGTGTAGGAAATATATACACTCGCTCCATCCCTGACACCAGAACAGAGACATATATTTTATCACAGAAGATAGGACACAGTATATTATTATTAAGGGTTATATTTAATAGGTATATGTACTGATAACCTGTAAATGAACTGTGGGATTTCCAAGTCAGGGATTCCGGGCAGACCAGATGGCTACCAAGCTTGCTGCCTCTGGGTCTGTGCGGAGTCAGGACTTGAAAGCCTCAGGGATGCCAAGGTGTTAGAACAGGAGGGGTACTGCAGTTCTGCTTCAGTACCCACATCCTGGGCTAACACAGGGCTATCCGGCCACCATTTGTCAGAGTTCAGACTCGGAGGAGCCTGGAGAGCGGGTGGGCTCAGTATGCAAAGAGGCAGAAGGGCCAGGTTAGCCCATGCCCCCTTACAGAATTAAAAAAGGTGCCCACCCGGCTTTAAAATACCGGCAAATCTGGGATTGGCTGGCAGGAGAATTCCCACGCGATGGGTTGGAGGACAAGCTGTGGGACTGCCTGTCCCAAAGTGTATAAGACAGCTAGTCGCCATCCCAGAACTCTCTCTGTTGTTCTCTCTTTTGTGTTCCTATGTGTTCCCAGTTACATAGTTACATAGTTACATAGTTACATAGTTACATAGTAGATGAGGTTGAAAAAAGACGTACGTCCATCAATTTCAACCTATGCTAAATTTAGACAACAGATACTTTATCCTGCAACCTTTGCTCTTAAGCAGAAATGCTTTTAAGTAGAAATCTTTAAAGTAGTATGGAAGTTTAAAAAAGGAAGTTCAAAAAGAAGTGGAAAAAGTGGACACAATCTACTGCTTCTGATTCCTGCATTTGAACTACGCTGGAAAGGAGGATATCATCCCACACTGCACATCTCAACACATTACTATTGCTGTGATACCGCCTTTACTTTTTATATTTGCTGTAACCTCACTTATTTTCAAATTATGCACTTCCACCAGCCTCATCATGTCTCTAACTCTATTCATATTTCACCATCTCTCCTTACTTCACCACTTCTCAGTTCACATGAACTCCTCTCTTACCTGCGCCCTCTGTCACCATACAGCTATACCTCCTGCACTAAAACACAACCCTACAAATCATCCTCACACATCCTCTTTCTATCCATGCTTCTCCTCATTGCTTCTGGGGATATCTCTCCCAATCCTGGTCCCTGCCTTATTTCTACTTACTCTCGTCCTCGCCTTCCACATGCAACTTCTACTCCTTCTGGTGTCAACCCCTCTAACCTCATACCTGTCCCCTGTCACCCTCCCTCCTCTCTCCCTTTCTCCTGTGCCCTTTGGAATGCTCGCTCCCTTTCTAACAAGTACCTCTCTGTGCATGACTTCTTTCTCTCTCACTCCCTGCTTCTCTTTGCTATAACTGAGACCTGGCTCACTCAGTCTGACTCTGCTCTGGATCTGCCCTCTCCTATGGTGCCTTTCCTTCTCCCACACTCCGCACCCTGGTGGCAGGGGTGGAGGCGTGGGGCTCCTGCTCTCCTCTCTTTGCCGTTACCGAACAGTTTCTATTCCCCCCTCTCTTGCTTTTTCCTCCTTTGAGGTTCACACAGTCCAGATCTGCTCTCCTCTCCCGGTCCATGTGGCGGTCATCTATCGCCCACCTACCTCTACTCATCCCCCTTCTGCCTTTCTCTCTCACTTTGAATCCTGGCTCTCTTTCTTTCTCTCCTCAGACTCCCCTGTTCTTCTCCTTGGGGACTTTAATTGCCACATTGATGACCCCTCTCTCCCTTGGGCTTCCCGCTTTCTTTCTCTAACCTCTTCTTTTAGCCTTCAACAGTGGACTGAAGCCAGCACCCACAAGGATGGACACTACCTAGACCTGGTTTTCACTAAAAACGTCTCTCTCTCCGACTTCTCCATTTCCCCTTTTCCTCTCTCCGACCATCACCTCATCTCATTTTCTCTCTCTCGCTTCTCTCCATCTCCATCTCCATCTCGCCCTCATTTTTGCAGAAACCTGCGCTCTATTAACCTACCAGCTCTTGATTCCACTTTACGCTCCTCCCTCTCCTCTCTCAGTTCTGCTTCAGACCCTGACAACCTGGTCAGGAACTACAACTCTGCCTTATCTTCCTCTCTTGATCTTCATGCCCCGCTTTCTCTCTGCCGTCCTCGCCCTTCTAACCCCAGACCCTGGCTAAACTCCCACACACGCATGCTGCGTTCCTCCACTCGTTCCTCTGAACGCCTCTGGAGGAAATCTCATACGCTCGCAGACTTCATTCACTACAAATTTATGCTATCCTGTTTCAACTCTGCCCTCTTTCAGGCTAAACAAACCTACTTTTCATCACTAATCAACACACACAAGTCTAACCCACGCCGTCTCTTTTCTGTCTTTGACTCTCTACTCAGACCACCCTCAGCTGCCTCCTCTTCTTCCTCCATCTCACCTCAGGACTTTGCTGACTTTTTTAAGGAAAAGGTGGAGTCCATACGGCAGAACATCCCATCTGTTGCCTCCTCCCATCCCACAATGCTTCCCAACTCTCCTCCTGCCTTTCTTGACTCTTTTTCTGCTATCTCGGAGGAGGATGTATCACTGCTGATCTCCTCTTCTCCCTCTACCACTTGCCCTCTTGATCCCATTCCCTCCCATCTCCTAAAACCTCTTGCTCCTTCTATAATCCCTATGCTCACACAGATCTTTAACTCTTCCCTCTACTCTTGTACATTTCCTTCATCCTTCAAGCATGCAACCGTTATACCATTACTCAAAAACAGCAAGCTTGACCCTACCTGTCCTTCTAACTATCGACCTGTCTCCCTCCTGCCTTTTGCCTCCAAACTCCTTGAACGTCTTGTATTCTCTCGATTGCTACACTTTCTCAACACCTATTCTGTCCTAGACCCTCTACAATCTGGCTTCCGCGCTGCTCACTCTACTGAAACAGGCCTCACTAAAATAACTGACGACCTCCACGCTGCCAAAGACAGAGGTCATTACACTCTGCTCATATTACTCGACCTCTCTGCAGCATTCGACACCATGGACCACCCTCTTCTCCTTCACATTCTCCATACTCTTGGTATTGGGAACAAAGCTTTATCCTGGATCTTCTCTTACCTCTCCCATCGTACCTTCAGTGTCTCTTTTGCTAACACCTCCTCCTCCTCTATTGATCTCTCTGTGGGGGTACCCCAGGGCTCTGTCCTGGGACCCCTTCTCTTTTCTCTCTACACACTCTCTAAGTGACCTAATCACATCTTTTGGGTTTAAATATCACCTCTATGCTGACGACACACAAATTTACCTTTCAACCCCTGACCTTACACCTGCTATACAGACCAAAGTTTCTGAATGCCTCTCTGGAATATCATCCTGGATGGCCATCCGCCGACTGAAACTTAACATGGCAAAAACAGAGCTCCGTATACTTCCTCCCAAACCTGGCCCTACTACCTCCTTCCACATTGCTATTGGAAATACAATCATTCACCCAGTAGCCCAAGCACGCTGCCTAGGGGTCACACTTGATTCCTCTCTCTCATTCTCCTCTCATATTCAAAACGTTTCTAAAACTTGTCGCTTTTTCCTCCGCAATATCACAAAGATACGCCCTTTCCTCTGTTACTCAACTGCTAAAACTCTGACTCAGGCCCTCATTCTCTCACGTCTCGATTACTGCAACCTCCTGCTGTCCGGCCTTCCTACCTCTCACCTGTCTCCCCTACAATCTATCCTAAACGCTGCTGGCAGAATCACTCTACTCTTTCCTAAATCTGTCTCCGAATCTCCCCTCCTGAAATCCCTCTCCTAGCTTCCGATTAAATCCCGCATCTCACACTCAATTCTCCTGCTCACTTTTAAAGCTTTACATTCTTCTGCCCCTCCTTACATCTCAGCCCTAATTTCTCGCTATGCACCATCACGACTCTTGCGTTCTTCTCAAGGATGTCTTCTTTCTACCCCCTTTGTATCTAAAGCTCTCTCCCGCCTTAAACCTTTCTCACTTTCTGCCCCACACCTCTGGAAAGCCCTTCCCCTCAATTCCCGACTAGCCCCCTCGCTATCCACCTTTAAGACCAACCTTAAGACACATCTGCTTAAAGAAGAATATGAGTAGCACTGGATAATCATGGACACATGACACATAAAGCTTGGCCCCCTGCAGACGCACTTACTAGTATTCCCTCCTACTGTCTCTGTACGTTCTCCCTACCTACCAATTAGATTGTAAGCTCCTCGGAGCAGGGACTCCTTCCTTAATGTTACTTTTACAGTATGGCTGAAGCACTTATTCCCATGATCTGTTATTTATATTATTTGTTATTTATATGACATGTATTACTACTGTGAAGCGCTATGTACATTTATGGCGCTATATAAATAAAGACATACAATACAATACAATCCTATATCTCTACTTGCTTATTAATCCAGAGGAAGGGAAACAAAAAACCCCATTGTTATATCATCCAATGATATCTCATAAGGGGGGAAAAAAATTCCTTCCTGACTCCAAGAATTGGCAATCGGATTAATCCCTGGATCAACATTCTTCGCATGTATACTTATTTGGTATATCCCTGTATACCTTTCCTTTCTAAAAAGATGTCCAACCATTTTTGGAACAAATCTATTGTATTTGCCATCATAGTCTCCATGGGTAATGAATTCCACATTTTAACTGCCCTTACTTTAAAGAATCCTTTCCTTTGTTGCTGGTGAAATCTCCTTTACTCCAACCTTAAGGGATGGCCCAGAGTCCTTTGTATTGCCCTTGGGATGAATAGTTAATTTGAAAGCTCCTTGTACTGTCCCCGAATATATTTGTATATAGTTATCATATCCCCTCTTAGGTGCCTCTTTTCTAATGTAAATAAATCTAACTTAGCTAGCCTCTCCTCATAAGTTAGATTGTCCATCCCCTTTATTCATTTGGTGACTCTTCTCTGCACTCTCTCTAGTTCCAGAATGTATTTTCTAAGGAGTGGCGCCCAAAATTGTACTCCATATTCAAGGTGTGGCCTTACTAATGCTTTGTAAAGGGGCATCATTATGTTTACTTCCCTTCCATCCATTGCCCGTTTAATGCAAGATAAGATCTTGTTTGCCTTTGCAGCTACTGCATGACTTTGGGCACTATTGCTAAGCCTGCTCTCTACGAGAACTCCTAAATCCTTCTCCATCAATGATTCACCAAATGTATCTGTAAGTCGCCTGTTTATTCTTGCATCCCAAATGCATAACCTTATATTTATCGGTATTAAACCTCATCTGCGCACGTTTCCAGCCTCTCCAAGTCCTTCTGAAGAGAAATTACATCCTGCTCTGATTCTACTTCCTTACACAATTTAGTATCATCAGCAAAGATGGAGACTTTGCTCTCGATGCCAACCTCAAGGTCATTAATAAACAAGTGTGAAGATTGAGATAAATGTGTGTGGCTTTCATCACCTCCATTTTGGCCTAACCGCCATTTTGAGTGTTTGCTTGTATGTATGCTTATTTGTTTCATTCGTGTATGAACTATGAATGTTTGATTCTGCAGGGTATCGCTTCTGGATGTAACCCACCCTTGTGTAATTCCTACAAGGCATGCAAGAATTGAAATTACATTCGTAAGAGGTTTTTCCTGTCTTAGATATTTCCGCTGACTTTAGGTTCTGTTATCTGACAGATACAGTAACACACAGGGCTGGACACAGTAACTCCCTTATGTCACAAGGTTAAGAGGCCCACATTATGGTGATAAGAGGATAAGAATATAGCAATGTAAAGCATATTTATATATCAATATGTATTTTTATATAAGTCATCATATAGTTTTTATCTCTAAGCCAGCCCCCTTAAAAGGCGTATTACTCATTTTGAAATGTATAAAAATGTGATACCAAGCAATATGTTGGCAGAGGCCTGAGTTCCTTGTTGGAATTCTTTTCTCTCAAATTGTGCCATGGTGCTGATAAACTCATGTTGTTACTTTTTGAACCCTTGACTCATTGATTTTATTTCTACGCTTTGACAGATGGCGCCCGAATAGGGACCCAACATCTCGGGACCAGGAAAGCCCAGACGTAGCAGCTGCCTACATTACTCAAACGTGCACACTTGGAATAAGGTATGGCTTTATCCTTTTTAACAAAAAAAGCCGTTAGATTAAATGTTTGAGTAATCTGTAGACAGTTTGTTCTTTATGGTCAACCTACCTGAGTGACGGGACACCCTGTATCACGTGAGTTTATCAATATTATACTGATAAGGTATTGTTGTTGTTGTTTTATATTATTGCCATAAACTCAGGTTACACCTTATGCCAAATGGCAGGCCAATTCAGGGCTCAGAAGGTGTAATAGTTAATAAGGTGATAAGTCTCCTAGAACTTGGGGAGAGAATTATTGTTAAGGAACAGCAGGTAACTATTTTTAAGGCCACTGGTCCTTAACTCTATATTCTACTTATATTATACCAAGGGTTGGGGCACCTTATTGGTACCCGATCGACTAACCTTGATCGGGGATAGGTCAGATTATACCTTATGCTAAATGGCAGGCCAATTCAGGGCTCAGAAGGTATAATACGGTACATGGTCAGCTTACGTTGATCGGTGTATGGTACATGGTCAGATAACGTTGAACAGTGTAATACAGGAGAATTATGGGGAAACCTACGTTCTCAGCAGTCGCCGGCGAAGGGTACGTCCCTTGAAATTATGTGTGGACTTTATGGCAATAAGATGTTTTAAAAATGGATATTTAGTGGCGCAGAATATATTAAATAAGAAGGAAGTGAAACATATCAGGCTCTGTTTTAAAAATAACTGCAGCATTAGTGGCCCCCCCTTTTTTCTAACCCCCTTTTCCTCATCTCCCTTCCCTCACCCTTTTTCACTGAAAGGTCACAGGACTTACATGTCTGTGAGACATGGAAGTTAATTATTAACCTAGGAAGAAATGGCTTGAATTTAAGAATGTTAAAGTAGTTTTTTAGGAATGAATGCATTCATTCGGCATGGGAAAAGAAAAAGGGGACATCCTCTTTAAATGTTTTTTGTTTGTTTTTATCTTAGAAAGCTCATAGAAACTAGTTTGATGGCATAATAATATACATGTCATGGAGTGAAGTGTTTGTGTGTCACTCTGATAGTTAATGTATGTATGTATGAATGTCTTTATGCATATAGCGCCATAAGTGTACATAGCGCTTCACATTGTCACCTGTTGTACTAATCTTAAAAATAACAAATAATCTCTTGTAAAAGGGTCATTTAAGTCTAACCCTTTTGTCAAAGTGTATTAAGCCTGCTGCCATTTACAAGGCATGACAGTAGCATTTAAAATAAACCTAGGAAGTATTGTATGTTAAAGTCTGTTAAGTGTAATATTTTAAAAGAGAATGAAAATTTGGCAGTTGTAAAAAGAATTCTTTACACCCTGACTCAAGTATGAATTTGTACTTTTTACTGTAGCACATTTTTGTTCCTGGGCGTAGGAGATACTGTGTTACAATATTTAAATGAAGTTTTAAATTTAAATTTTATGTGCTGATTTAGAGGAGTGAGGACTAAAAGCAAGGTATATCTACAATGCAAAGTTTTAAAAAGGAAGGACCAATAGGAAGCAGGGGAGTAACGAGGAAGCGGCCCCAGGAAAGATAGGGATTGGAGAGGACAAGATTGCCACAGCTGCGCCTGATGCGAGGCTTGTGGGCGGTGCACGCACATCAGGCGTGAGCGCCGTGCGGGAGAGGTACGCGCGGCCTGAGCTGGGGGCGGGAACTCCTCCTGTGGGAGGACGTAAAGGTCCTTGTTCATGCGCACGCATGCGCGCATTCAGCAACCACCGCGGGGAGCGAAGGGGAAGGAGGATGCCGCCCGCGGCGGCGAGGCAGTAGAGCCAGAGCGGATTGGGTGAGTAAAGTCGCGGGAGGAACCCCCTTAGAGAGAGGTGTTCCCCCGGACTTTACAGTAGACCCCTTTGAGGAGCGGCCTCAGGACGACTCCAATATGGTTTTTGGGGAAATTTAGAGTGAAAGAGTCTCAGCAGTCTGGGAGCATGTATTTGATGGTTGGGTACCCAAGATCTTTCCTCTGGACCAAAGCCCTTCCAGTGAACCAGGTACTGCACCGAACCCCTCGTCCTCCTGGAATCCAGAATAGACTGAATCTCAAACTCCTCCTGCCCCTGAAATATGACCGGTTTAGGGTCAATCGGTGTCCTGTGGAACCGCAGACTCTGGAACACAGGTTTTAGCAGTGACACGTGGAACACGGAGGGTATCTTCATGGATGGAGGAAGTTCCAGATGATATGCCACAGGATTGATCCGTTCCACTACTGAGAATGGGCCCAAGTACCTGGGGGCCAGCTTGTGGCTCGGAGTCTTGAGTCTAATGTTCTTGGAGGAGAGCCAGACCTTATCCCCTGGCTTGAAGACTGGTGCCTGGCGGCGTTTCTGCCCCAGCATTTCTGCATTGATTAATGGCCTATCAGATTAACAGCGGGGGTCCCTGGCAGTCCCATTCAAACTGAATTGGACTGCCAGGGATCCCTGCTGTGTTAATCCTATGGGTCGTTAGTCAATGCAGAAATGCCTTAAACGTGCCTCAAACTAGCCCAGAACATACCCAGCACATACCCAGCACATACCCAGAATGTAACCCGGCTAGTTTACGGCAAATGTTAGAATAAACGTTGCCTCTACTGTATTTGGAGGGTAAGATTGTTTCGGAGTCAACTTCGGAATTGTCCTCGAACAGGAATTGACGTGAAAGTGCATCTGCCTTTTGATTCTTGGAGCCAGGAATGTAAGATATGAGATAATTAAATCTCGGGGAAAAAAGAGACCATCGAGCCTGACGTGCCCCAAGGCGACGTGCACTCTCAATGTACAGTAAATTTTTATGGTCAGTAAAGATTGAAATGGGGTGTCCGTTCCCTCCAGAAGATGTCTCCATTCCTAAAGGGCGAGTTTAATAGCCAGGAGCTCTCTGTTTCCGATGTCATAGTTCCGTTCTGCCGAAGAATTTTTTTTTGAAAAGAACCCACAGGGATGAAGTTTGGCCTGTAGGGACTGTCTCAGAGAGAGAATGGCGCCAGCACCGACGTCGGATGCGTCTACCTCTAAGGTAAAGAGAAGCACGGGGTCAGGATGACGCAAAATAGGAGCAGAAGCAAAAGATTTCTTGAGGGAGTCGAAAGCTTCGAGAGCTGCAGGAGACCAAGCTGCTGTGTTAGCTCCCTTTTTGGTAAGGGCAGTAATGGGGGCCACAATAGATGAAAAATTCTTGATGAATTTACGATAGTAATTCGCAAATCCCAAGAATCGCTGTATGGCTTTCAGGGAAGTGGGTTGTGGCCATTCTAAGACAGCTTTGAGTTTGACTGGGTCCATAGAGAAGCCAGTGCTAGAAATGATGTATCCAAGAAAAGGAATGGAAGAAAGATGAAAAGAACATTTCTCTAGCTTAGCGTAGAGATGGTTCTCCCGAAGGCGGGACAGGACTAATTTGGTGTGCTGAATGTGGTCAGGGAGGGACTTAGAAAAAATAAGGATATCATCAAGGTATACGGTAACGAAGCTGTCGAGAAGATCGCGGAAGATCTCGTTGACAAACTCCTGGAAGTCCACCGGGGCATTGCACAGGCCGAAAGGCATGACTAGGTATTCATAATGCCCATCCCGGGTGTTAAAGGCGGTCTTCCACTTGTCGCCCTGACGGATACTGCTCCACATCGATATATCTGACTGGACACTAGCTAGTGGGAGTTGTTACTTATCCTATAGTGGAACTCCATCCAGCTACTCGATTTATAGTGGATTTAGGTGTTGATCTACATGTGATCATTGGTCTGTTCAATTATGTGATACTCCAAGGACTTACACAGTGAGGAAGCAGCTTATTCAGGCTGATATTTGCCATTGATCTTTGTTCTAGATCACCATACAGCTTTTTTCTACATGTTCATACACAGTCCCCTTATTTCAGGGGCTCAAATGTAATTGGACAAATTAACACAATCATAAATAAAATGTTCATTTTTAATACTTTGTCGGGAATCCTTTGCAGGCAATGACTGCTTGAAGTCTGGAACGCATGGACATCACCAAACGCTGGGTTTCCTCCTTTGTGATGCTTTGCCAGGCCTTTACTGCGGCTGTCTTCAGTTGTTGTTTGTTTGTGGGTCTTTCTGCCTTAAGTTTTGTCTTCAGCAAGTGAAATGCATGCTCGATCGGGTTGAGATCAGGTGATTGACTTGGCCATTGCAGAATATTCCACTACTTTGCCTTAAAAAACTCCTGGGTTGCTTTCTCAGTATGTTTTGGGTCATTGTCCATCTGTAAAGTGAAGCGCCGTCCAATCAACTTGGCTGAATTTGGCTGAATCTGAGCAGACAATATATCCCCATTCACTTCAGAATTCATCCGGCTGCTTCTGTCTTCTGTCACATCATCAATAAACACTAGTGACCCAGTGCCATTGTAAGCCATGCATGCCCATGCCATCACACTGCCTCCACCGTGTTTTACAGATGATGTGGTATGCTTCGGATCATGAGCCGTTCCAAGCCTTCTCCATACTTTTTTCTTCCCATTATTCTGGTACAGTTTGATCTCAGTTTCATCTGTCCAAAGAATGCTGTTCCAGAACTGGGCTGGCTTTTTTAGATATTGTTTGGCAAAGTCGAATCTGGCCTTTCTATTCTTGAGGCTTATGAATGGTTTGCACCTTGTGGTGAACCCTCTGTATTTGCTCTCGTGAAGTCTTCTCTTTATGGTAGACTTGGATAATGATATGCCTACCTCCTGGAGAGTGTTCTTCACTTGGCTGGATGTTGTGAAGGGGTTTTTCTTTACCATGGATAGGATCCTACGATCATCCACCACTGTTGTCTTCCGTGGACGTCCAGGCCTTTTTGTGTTGCAGAGCTCACCAGTGCGTTCTTTTTTTCTCAGAATGTACCAAACTGTTGATTTGGCCACTCCTTTGTTTTGGGTTCACAGCAACAGCTTCCAAATGCGAATGCCACACCTGGAATCATCTCCAGACCTTTTACCTGCTTAATTGATGATGAAATTACGAAGGAATAGCCCACACCTGTCCATGAAACAGCTTTTGAGTCAATTGTCCAATTACTGTTGGTCCCTTGAAGAAGAGGGGGCTACATATTAAAGAGATGTAATTCATAAACCCTTCCTCCAATTTGGATGTGACACCCTCAAATTAAAGCTGATAGGCTGCACTTTAAGCCCATATTCATTATTTAACTGTAACTTGAATTTATTTTGGTACACAGCCGAAATAACAAAACTTGTATCAGTGTCCAATTATTTCCGGACCTAACTGTATATTGCCATGCTCAGTAGCACTCCTCTTTGACACCTATACGCATATATATATATATATTGTGGTTATTTTGGGGGTTCAATATGAGCTTATTGGGGTTCTGTATGTTTTGCAATTCTGTTCAGCTGTTCCCAGCTGATTTGGAGGGTGGCTCCTCCTTCCCAGGTTTGAAGCTCACTCCCTCCCACTTTTAAATGGTTAAAAGCTCACTCCATTTCACCTCCACACTCATGGGAACCTGCATACAGTTTGATTGCGACAAATCTAATACAGAGTTATTTTCCTGGTAATGTACAGGTTAACAAGAGCTTCAATCAGACTTAGAACTATACAACTAATTTTGACAGATTTATTATAAATTATTATCCTGAAGCTAGGGTCACGTTTTGCGGTATGAATAGCTTCAGTTAGCTTTAACTCATGTCTTCCTCTTCCAAAGCATGACAAGTCCTTAATGTCTTTCTTAACTTTATTGCAGGAGTAGAAAACAACAGGAACTTGTAGGTGTAGTGTAGGCAGAGAGGGCTTCTCCATGTGGGATGCTTCTATGAGGTTAGACTATGGTAAGAGAGAAAGGCCTTACCAGGGGTGGATGCAGACAGGACCGTACTCACTGTGATCTAGGGTGGAAAAGGAAGTGAGGGGCAGTGTGGGTAAAGGGAATAGCCTTGGGACAGACTATCTTAAAACAAACAGAAGGGGGGGCGGACTAGCCCATTCTGGAGAGAAAGGCTGGGGCTGCTATGGCAACTCACAGAATGTGTGAGGGAACTACAACATGTAGCAATAATGTTGCACTTTACATGCAGTGTAGCTGCTGGGACAGGGGAAACTGACAGGCAACTAAAGGAGGGAGAAATGGATCCCATAACTAAAGGAAGGACAGAGGAATATGGAATCTAGTTCCAGGACAATTATTCTTCCTGGTAATGTACTGTACAGGTTAAGAATTTATTTTAGTGTTAGGACCCTTGAGATGTGGTCTGCCTTGGAGGGGCTCAAGGGCTTACAACATTTTGGACAAAGAGTTAAACTAAAAGACCATTTTATTCAAAAGATATCTTTTTATATATATATATAGGCACTGTACCGTGTATCTGTGTTAATGGATGTAGCACTGAGCTCTGTCTGTGTTGCATGTTCTGTCTCTGGTTTTAAATCCATTTCCTCCCCTACCTGT
>NW_027453836.1:419653-484653 GCF_040206685.1 Ascaphus truei
CCATAACAAGGGACACATCGGGATTTTGGATGTTCTTATAAGGGGGAAATGTTCTTATAACAGGGGTTCCCACATAGGAAGGGGCTGTGAGATGTTCTTATAAGGGGGGTGTTCCTATAACACTTTTCTCCTTTGCTCCCCAGTCCATCACCCCTCCCGAGACCTCCCCCATCCTCTCCGAACCAGCGACCGATCCCAACTACCTCCCCCAGCTTCCTCCCGCCACACACCATCACTTCCTGTGGCCCGACCGCACTTCCTGTCCACCTGGGAATGGATCCAATCGTTGCCTCTGGGGGGCTCCACCCTTTTTAGCTCCTACCTCTCCCCTTCGTTGAACCCTTTGTCGGTAGCCGCAGCGTGTCACTTCCTGTGGGATAATCTGCTGCGGCCGTGTCACTTCCTGTGTTGGCATTCGAATCAGTGGCATGGGCGACGTTTTTATTTTAATATTTTATTCCATGACTCAGGAAACCAGCGACGCCGTTTGGCTAATGAAGCAGACTAATTAAGGCTGGCGCACGCATCACTTCCCATGGTTCTAGCCGCTGTTCTTCCACGGGGGATCTTTATATGCTCAGAGGCAAGAGCCCCCCTTATTTGTATGTAGCGTTCTTTGGCTGGTCATTAAGGAGCCATACAGAAGTAAGTGGGGTGTCCTCGCATACTCCCGAGGTCCGCGCAGGAGGCAGCCATATTGGAGTGGTCATATCATTTGAGAGGCCGCGGTGTAACTCGCAGAATGTGAATAAGGAGCGGTAGGGGGCGGCCTCCCAGGATTAGGAACGTGGGGGCTTTGTGCCGCGCCTCTCGGAGGGACATCACACAGTCTGCAGCCCTCAATCGTTTGCTATTTATTTTTCTACAAGTTTGTAAATTAACATTTTATTTTTCCAAACCAGTTTTTAAATGATGCAGCCAGCCTTATAGGAGGGGATCTGTCTCACTCTGGGGTTAAATATCCCAACACTATATGAAGAAACAAGCGTGCGCTCTCTTTCTCTCTCTCTTTCCATCTGTGCCTGTCTCTCCCTCCTATTCTCTCCCTCTCTCCTGACCGTCTCTCCCTCCCTCTGCAGAAGAAGATAATGATTCTGATTTGCTGTGTAATTCTTGTAATTATCACGGCGTCAACAATTGGAGGAATCTTTGCTTGAGGTGAGCGCACGGGACTGTCTCATTGAGACTGCTGGTAGAACAGACGGGACTGTCTCATTGAGACTGCTGGCAGAACAGACGGGACTGTCTCATTGAGACTGCTGGCAGAACAGACGGGACTGTCTCATTGAGACTGCTGGTAGAACAGACGGGGATCGTCGCTAAAACATTGTAGCAATTGCCAAGTGTCGGGGGAAAATATAAATATTTATATGTATATATTAAAAACACCTTTTAATCTGATCATGTTTCAGCAGACAATTCTATAGTCATATTTTACTTCTAATCAGGGCTCATTAAAGATGGCGGTTATTATTGGAATTGCTGCAGCTGGTAGATTGTGTCACCCGGAGCTGAGCTTTTTCTTGAAATCACAGCCACACAGACAGACGTTTAGTGACGTGACAGCTGGGGACGTCGAAAAACCACATTTCTGTTTTTCTTTTTTCCTCAAAACGAACAAAAAACCCCAGCGTGAACCGTCCACCCCCGATGAAGAGGATGAATGTACAGAGACCGCACACTACCACATTTGTAAAGGATACGGAGTGGCGACATTAAAGAATCACTGAAATTCTTCTGTTGTGTGTCGTGTGTATGGTGACAAACCAGGGTCCCGTGACACAAATACTGCCGGGAAATATATCCACCCTTCCCAGGCCCACAGTCAGAGACGATTATTCACTCCCCACACAACCTCTGGCACTTGCTACCCCTTTAGGTTGTGACCACAAACAGCATTAATAGGATTCCCACCCCGTGCATAGCCATTCCCCTATTGTTTAAGGATTTAGCAGGTTTTCTGTTCCTGCTACAACACCCCTAAAACACAAAGTAACCTGCAATGACAGTTCAAGGTGTTTATTTAGGTATCCCTCGCCCATCGCTGCCAGAATGTGGGAAGGGGCACCCCAATATAACTGTAGTTACTGTATCAAGTTACAGGCCCCTGTGTACTATCTTCATATCTTGTGTGCTTTGGGGGGGGGGGGGGGGGGGGCTCACGGAGACCCCACAAAGCTCAGATTGGCAGTCTCTCCACAGAAATAAAAGAATGAACCTTGCACTATCTGCACACACTATCACCCTGGTATCTGGGGTTCAGTATACGCTCACACCTCATATTTCGGAGGTTTCAGGGGTGCTCCGCCCCCTCTCAGGCCCGGTTTGGCAGGTGCCGTTTGCCGGCGTACCGGCCCTTGGTCTGGATATCATACGGACTGAGCCACTTGCGGCAGCCCAGCATGTTGCGTGTGGCGAGGCGCGTGAAACTCCAGGGGTTCTGATCGTTCAGCGCTCTCTGCTCCTGCTGCAGCCGGGCCTCTGCCAGGCTCTCCCTGCTCACGGCCTGCGCTCGGAAGGGGAGTTTCTTGGCCAGCTGAATCAGCACAGGCTGCACCTCCGCGAACTCGCAGTGGCCCCCCACCTCTAGCACCAGCTGGTCGGCTTTCACTGGGGTCACGTAATGGTCCACAGCCCCCTTCCCGCCGCCCATGCGCTGGCCCAGTCCCTTCCGGGTCACAGGCTTGTGCGGAGGGACTACCAGCCATCGGCTGAAGGTCGTGCGTGACGAGAGGGAACGGATCAAGGTCAGACGCATCATCTCAAAGTGTCCCCAATGTAAGTAACCCCCACCCAGAGCCTGCAGAGAGAAGGAGAGAAGCTCGGGTTACACATGAACCTGCAGACTGCGCTAACGATTGCGCAGGTACACGCTCGTTTGCACGGGTCAGATCCTCCTTCACGTCCATTTCTGGCATGCAGGCCCAGCCACCGCATCACATGGTCGCACTAGGAGCCATGACGTGGAAGTGCCCGGATTAGGTGATACTTTGGCCCCGCCCCGCCCCAAAAATCGGCAAATTATGGGGGGGGTATTGGCTTTTACAAACAGCAAAACGGACTCAAAATGTATCGTGACTCCACAGAACCACGACCCACATGTGCTGTGTACAGAATATTACTCGTGCTATGAGAAGTTTTATATAATCACATCTTATAACAAGAATTATTACATTGCAACATTTTTGCATTCTGACATAAAATGATTGATTTTTCATCGGTCCCATCCCAATTGCCCGATTTTCCTCAGAATCTCGGGCCCTGGTTCCACCGAACACAAGATAAAAACATACATCGCCGATATAAATAGTCTTTAGAAGTGAATATGTGTAAAAATACAAATAATGTTAGCATGATTCCCAGTTCAGACTTTAACATGTTAATATATCTCTTTTCAGTCTCCCCTATTTTACTGTAGTTTTGAAAAATAAAGCGTGTGAAACCCTACAACAGTCCGACGGGGGGGGGGGGGGGGGGAGCAAAAACACGCCGATTATGATCAATTCTAGAAAAACACGCTACTTCCTTTTGATGAAAATATAAATACATTTATAGATTGAGATGCTTCTAAACATCTCAATCAGATCTAAAATAAAAAGGGTCGGTAACAAAGTCCTGCTTTTTGTGTAAGATTAGGGGGTAATTCCCCCCCCACTCCGAGGTTTGATCTACCCAAAACCTCACTGACTTGAAGGGGGGGTAAGTATACCGAAATACGCTCCAAGAGGGGAAAATAAGTGTGTAAAGGATCAGGCAAAAGGACGATACATTTTACTAAATGGGCACCAAATGTAACAGCACTTTGTTGGGAACGAGCAACTTGTAGCCGTGAAGCGCAGTGTTAGAAGAAAACTTTTCTATTGTAAAAAGTACTTCAGGCACAAAAGTGTCAGGTACTTGTTTTCAGTATCAATCCTGAAGCTGCTTGTATGATGTAGGGGGCGGTTACACGGGGGCGGTTACACGGGGGCGGTTAAACGGGGGCGGTTACACGCTTGGTAACATGGTTACATTTTCTGGTCGTCAAATAAAATAAAAACCGGTCTAGCAAAAACAGAGAGCGAGATAACACAGGGCAGGAGCGCACGCACGGCAGGATAACGTGGCGCATAGAATAGCTACACGCCAAGCAATAGAGCAGGGCTCAGCCTGACAAGAAAATGTGCGTCAAAGCTAATGGCCGTCACAGTCCCTGAATGGCCACACTGCTGGATATTCACCCCTCCCAACCCCCGGACTGGCCACACTGCTGGATATTCACCCCCACCCCCCCGGAATGGCTACACTGCTGGATATTCACCCCCACCCCCCCGGAATGGCCACACTGCTGGATATTCACCCCTCCCACCAACCCCGGAATGGCCACACTGCTGGATATTCACCCCTCCCACCCCCCCGGAATGGTCACACTGCTGGATATTCACCCCCCCCCCCCCGGAATGGCCACACTGCTGGATATTCACCCCACCCCCCCCCCCGGAATGGCCACACTGCTGGATATTCACCCCTCCCACCCCCCAGAATGGCCACACTGCTGGATATTCACCCCTCCCACCCCCCCGGAATGGTCACACTGCAGGACATTCACCCCCCCCCCCCCCGATGCTGGACATTCACCCCCCCCCCCCAATGCTGGACATTCACCCCCCCCAATGCTGGACATTCACCCCCCGCCCTCACCCTCCCCAATGGCCACACCGCTGGACATTCTCTATCCCCCACCCCCCC
Source organism: Ascaphus truei (assembly GCF_040206685.1). Classification (NCBI taxonomy): domain Eukaryota; kingdom Metazoa; phylum Chordata; class Amphibia; order Anura; family Ascaphidae; genus Ascaphus; species Ascaphus truei. The sequence continues at coordinate 424,382 of NW_027453836.1, forward strand.
AGTGATGATATGCGAGTGCGAGACCCCCTCACCACAATTCCATACTCGCCCTCCTGGAAATCGCGCCCCTCCTGCGCGGGGCCGTAGATATCACGCAGGTTCTTTGGTTCCTTCTTCACCTTGACGAGGTCCGGAGCCTTGTTCACGAAGCGCAGCCTGGGGCGATCCTTCATAGTAACCCCTGCGGAGAACAGCGCGGCGGTGAGGAGTGCGCAATACACCCCACAACACATAGTGACCCTGCGGAGCACAGCGCGGCGGTGAGGAGTGCGCAATACACCCACAACACATAGTGACCCTGCGGAGAACAGCGCGGCGGTGAGGAGTGCGCAATACACCCCACAACACGTAGTGACCCTGCGGAGAACAGCGCGGCGGTGAGGAGTGCGCAATACACCCCACAACACGTAGTGACCCTGCGGAGAACAGCGCGGCGGTGAGGAGTGCGCAATACACCCCACAACACGTAGTGACCCTGCGGAGAACAGCGCGGCGGTGAGGAGTGCGCAATACACCCCACAACACGTAGTGACCCTGCGGAGAACAGCGCGGCGGTGAGGAGTGCGCAATACACCCCACAACACGTAGTGACCCTGCGGAGAACAGCGCGGCGGTGTGTGTGCAATATACCCCGCAACACGTAGTGACCCTGCGGAGAACAGCGCGGCGGTGAGTGTGTGTAATATACCCCGCAACACGTAGTGACCCTGCGGAGAACAGCGCGGCGGTGTGTGTGCAATACACCCCACAACACGTAGTTACCCTGCGGAGAACAGCGCGGCGGTGTGTGTGCAATACACCCCACAACACGTAGTTACCCTGCGGAGAACAGCGCAGCGGTGAGTGTGCAATGTACCCCACAACACGTAGTGACCCTATGGAGAACAGCGCGGCGATGAGTGTGTGTGTGTAATATACCCCGCAACACGTAGTGACCCTGCGGAGAACAGCGCGGCGGTGAGTGTGTGTGTGTGTGTAATATACCCCACAACACGTAGTGACCCTGCGGAGAACAGCGCGGCGGTGAGTGTGCAATACACCCCGCAACACGTAGTGACCCTGCGGAGAACAGCGCGGCGGGGAGTGTGTGTGTAATACACCCCACAACACGTAGTGACCCTGCGGAGAACAGCGCGGCGGTGAGTGTGTGTGTGTGTAATATACCCCACAACACGTAGTGACCCTGCGGAGAACAGCGCGGCGGTGAGTGTGTGTGTAATATACCCCGCAACACGTAGTGACCCTGCGGAGAACAGCGCGGCGGTGAGTGTGTGTTATATACCCCACAACACGTAGTGACCCTGCGGAGAACAGGGCGGCGGTGTGTGTGTAATATACCCCGCAACACGTAGTGACCCTGCGGAGAACAGCGCGGCGGTGAGGAGTGTGCAATATACCCCACAACACGTAGTGACCCTGAGTGTGTGTAATATACCCCGATACATGTAGTGACCCTATGGAGAAGAGCGCGGCGGTGTGTGTGTAATATACCCCGCAACACGTAGTGACCCTGCGGAGAACAGCGCGGCGGTGAGTGTGTGTGTGTGTAATATACCCCACAACACGTAGTGACCCTGCGGAGTACAGCGCGGCGGTGAGTGTGTGTAATATACCCCACAACATGTAGTGACCCTGCGGAGAACAGGGCGGCGGTGTGTGTGTAATATACCCCGCAACACGTAGTGACCCTGCGGAGAACAGCGCGGTAGTGAGTGTGCAATATACCCCACAACACGTAGTGACCCTGCGGAGAACAGCGCGGCGGGGAGTGTGTGTGTAATATACCCCGCAACACGTAGTGACCCTGCGGAGAACAGCGCAGCGGTGTGTGTGTGTGTAATATACCCCACAACACGTAGTGACCCTGCGGAGAACAGGGCGGCGGTGAGGAGTGTGCAATATACCCCACAACACGTAGTGACCCTGAGTGTGTGTAATATACCCCGATACATGGTAGTGACCCTATGGAGAAGAGCGCGGCGGTGTGTGTGTAATATACCCCGCAACACGTAGTGACCCTGCGGAGAACAGCGCGGTAGTGAGTGTGCAATATACCCCACAACACGTAGTGACCCTGCGGAGAACAGCGCGGCGGGGAGTGTGTGTGTAATATACCCCGCAACACGTAGTGACCCTGCGGAGAACAGCGCAGCGGTGTGTGTGTGTGTAATATACCCCACAACACGTAGTGACCCTGCGGAGAACAGCGCGGCGGTGAGTGTGTGTGTAATATACCCCGCAACACGTAGTGACCCTGCGGAGAACAGCGCGGCGGTGAGTGTGTGTTATATACCCCACAACACGTAGTGACCCTGCGGAGAACAGGGCGGCGGTGTGTGTGTAATATACCCCGCAACACGTAGTGACCCTGCGGAGAACAGCGCGGTAGTGAGTGTGCAATATACCCCACAACACGTAGTGACCCTGCGGAGAACAGCGCGGCGGGGAGTGTGTGTGTAATATACCCCGCAACACGTAGTGACCCTGCGGAGAACAGCGCAGCGGTGTGTGTGTGTGTGTAATATACCCCACAACACGTAGTGACCCTGCGGAGAACAGCGCGGCGGTGAGTGTGTGTGTAATATACCCCGCAACACGTAGTGACCCTGCGGAGAACAGCGCGGCGGTGAGTGTGTGTTATATACCCCACAACACGTAGTGACCCTGCGGAGAACAGGGCGGCGGTGTGTGTGTAATATACCCCGCAACACGTAGTGACCCTGCGGAGAACAGCGCGGCGGTGAGGAGTGTGCAATATACCCCACAACACGTAGTGACCCTGAGTGTGTGTAATATACCCCGATACATGTAGTGACCCTATGGAGAAGAGCGCGGCGGTGTGTGTGTAATATACCCCGCAACACGTAGTGACCCTGCGGAGAACAGCGCGGCGGTGAGTGTGTGTGTGTGTAATATACCCCACAACACGTAGTGACCCTGCGGAGTACAGCGCGGCGGTGAGTGTGTGTAATATACCCCACAACATGTAGTGACCCTGCGGAGAACAGGGCGGCGGTGTGTGTGTAATATACCCCGCAACACGTAGTGACCCTGCGGAGAACAGCGCGGTAGTGAGTGTGCAATATACCCCACAACACGTAGTGACCCTGCGGAGAACAGCGCGGCGGGGAGTGTGTGTGTAATATACCCCGCAACACGTAGTGACCCTGCGGAGAACAGCGCAGCGGTGTGTGTGTGTGTAATATACCCCACAACACGTAGTGACCCTGCGGAGAACAGGGCGGCGGTGAGGAGTGTGCAATATACCCCACAACACGTAGTGACCCTGAGTGTGTGTAATATACCCCGATACATGGTAGTGACCCTATGGAGAAGAGCGCGGCGGTGTGTGTGTAATATACCCCGCAACACGTAGTGACCCTGCGGAGAACAGCGCGGCGGTGAGTGTGTGTGTGTAATATACCCCACAACACGTAGTGACCCTGCGGAGAACAGCGCGGCGGGGAGTGTGTGTGTAATATACCCCGCAACACGTAGTGACCCTGCGGAGAACAGCGCGGCGGTGAGTGTGTAATATACCCCAAAACACGTAGTGACCCTGCGGAGAACAGGACGGCGGTGTGTGTGTAATATACCCCGCAACACGTAGTGACCCTTCGGAGAACAGCGCGGCGGTGAGGAGTGTGCAATATACCCCACAACACGTAGTGACCCTGCGGAGAACAGCGCGGCGGTGAGTGTGTGTGTAATATGCCCCACAACACGTAGTGACCCTGAGTGTGTGTAATATACCCCGATACATGTAGTGACCCTATGGAGAAGAGCGCGGCGGTGTGTGTGTAATATACCCCGCAACACGTAGTGACCCTGCGGAGAACAGCGCGGCGGTGAGTGTGTGTGTGTAATATACCCCACAACACGTAGTGACCCTGCGGAGTACAGCGCGGCGGTGAGTGTGTGTGTAATATACCCCGCAACACGTAGTGACCCTGCGGAGAACAGCGCGGCGGTGAGTGTGTGTAATATACCCCACAACATGTAGTGACCCTGCGGAGAACAGGGAGGCGGTGAGTGTGCAATATGCCCCACAACACGTAGTGACCCTGCGGAGAACAGCGCGGCGGTGTGTGTGTGTAATATACCCCACAACACGTAGTGACCCTGCAGAGAACAGGGCGGCGGTGAGTGTGTGTAATATACCCCGCAACACGTAGTGACCCTGCGGAGAACAGGGCGGCGGTGAGTGTGTGTAATATACCCCACAACACGTAGTGACCCTGCGGAGAACAGCGCGGCGGGGAGTGTGTGTGTGTAATATACCCCGCAACACGTAGTGACCCTGCGGAGAACAGCGCGGCGGTGAGTGTGTGTAATATACCCCACAACATGTAGTGACCCTGCGGAGAACAGGGAGGCGGTCAGTGTGCAATATGCCCCACAACACGTAGTGACCCTGCGGAGTACAGCACGGCGGTGTGTGTGTAATACACCCCGCAACACGTAGTGACCCAGCGGAGAACAGCGCGGCGGTGTGTGTGTGTAATATACCCCACAACACGTAGTGACCCTGCAGAGAACAGGGCGGCGGTGAGTGTGTGTAATATACCCCGCAACACGTAGTGACCCTGCGGAGAACAGGGCGGCGGTGAGTGTGTGTAATATACCCCACAACACGTAGTGACCCTGCGGAGAACAGCGCGGCGGGGAGTGTGTGTGTGTAATATACCCCGCAACACGTAGTGACCCTGCGGAGAACAGCGCGGCGGTGAGTGTGTGTAATATACCCCACAACATGTAGTGACCCTGCGGAGAACAGGGAGGCGGTGAGTGTGCAATATGCCCCACAACACGTAGTGACCCTGCGGAGTACAGCACGGCGGTGTGTGTGTAATACACCCCGCAACACGTAGTGACCCAGCGGAGAACAGCGCGGCGGTGTGTGTGTGTAATATACCCCACAACACGTAGTGACCCTGCAGAGAACAGGGCGGCGGTGAGTGTGTGTAATATACCCCGCAACACGTAGTGACCCTGCGGAGAACAGCGCAGCGGTGAGTGTGTAATATACCCCACAACACGTAGTGACCCTGCGGAGAACAGGGCGGCGGTGAGGAGTGTGCAATATACCCCACAACACGTAGTGACCCTGAGTGTGTGTAATATACCCCGATACATGGTAGTGACCCTATGGAGAAGAGCGCGGCGGTGTGTGTGTAATATACCCCGCAACACGTAGTGACCCTGCGGAGAACAGCGCGGCGGTGAGTGTGTGTGTGTAATATACCCCACAACACGTAGTGACCCTGCGGAGTACAGCGCGGCGGTGAGTGTGTGTGTAATATACCCCACAACACGTAGTGACCCTGCGGAGAACAGCGCGGCGGTGAGTGTGTGTGTGTAATATACCCCGCAACACGTAGTGACCCTGCGGAGAACAGCGCGGCGGTGAGGAGGATGCAATATACCCCGCAACACGTAGTGACCCTGCGGAGAACAGCGCGGCGGTGTGTGTGTGTAATATACCCCGCAACACGTAGTGACCCTGCAGAGAACAGGGCGGCGGTGGGTGTGTGTAATATACCCCGCAACACGTAGTGACCCTGCGGGGAACATCGCGGCGGTGAGTGTGTGTAATATACCCGCAACACGTAGTGAGCCTGCGGGGAACAGCGCGGCGGTGAGTGTGTGTAATATACCCGCAACACGTAGTGACCCTGCGGAGAACAGGGCGGCGGTGTGTGTGTAATATACCCCGCAACACGTAGTGACCCTGCGGAGAACAGGGCGGCGGTGAGTGTGTGTAATATACCCCACAACACGTAGTGACCCTGCGGAGAACAGCGCGGCGGGGAGTGTGTGTAATATACCCCGCAACACGTAGTGACCCTGCGGAGAACAGCGCAGCGGTGAGTGTGTAATATACCCCAAAACACGTAGTGACCCTGTGGAGAACAGGACGGCGGTGAGTGTGTGTAATATACCCCACAACACGTAGTGACCCTGCGGAGAACAGCGCGGCGGTGAGTGTGCAATATACCCCACAACACGTAGTGACCCTGCGGAGAACAGCGCGGCGGTGAGTGTGTGTGTAATATGCCCCACAACACGTAGTGACCCTGCGGAGAACAGCGGTGAGTGTGTAATATACCCCGCAACACGTAGTGACCCTGCGGAGAACAGGGCAATATACCCCACAACACGTAGTGACCCTGCGGAGAACAGCGCGGCGGGGAGTGTGTAATATACCGCGCAACACGTAGTGACCCTGCGGAGAACAGCGCGGTAGTAAGTGTGCAATATACCCCACAACACGTAGTGACCCTGCGGAGAACAGCGCGGCGGTGAGTGTGTAATATACCCCGCAACACGTAGTGACCCTGCGGAGAATAGCGCGGCGGTGAGTGTGTGTGTAATATACGCCACAACACGTAGTGACCCTGCGGAGAACTGCACGGCGGGGAGTGTGTAATATACCCCACAACACGTAGTTACCCTGCGGAGAACAGCGCGGTGAGTGTGTGTAATATACCCCACAACATGGGAATTAAACCACCCCTCCCCCGTAACAATGCACATGCTGCGCTGTATCGTGATACTTAGTACCGCTATATCATTATAACCTTGCATACTTCTCTTTAGTTGCAATGGTGACTCTGTGGGCTGACATTTAAGGCACGGTAGGGGTTAATATGGTGACCCCAGTTATTAGCAGTGACCCCTAATTAGCAGCTGCTCATATCTCACCTCTGTAATCAGGGGGGGCCGCGTACGTGCGCATCCCGGCAGCGACCACTCTGTGTGTCTCCGACACGCAACCTGCGGGGGGAAAGGTGACAGGCGTGACGCGGGGGCGAGACAGGCGTGACGCGGGGGCGAGACAGGCGTGACGCGGGGGCGAGACAGGCGTGACGCGGGGGCGAGACAGGCGTGACGCGGGGGCGAGACAGGCGTGACGCGGGGGCGAGACAGGCGTGACGCGGGGGCGAGACAGGCGTGACGCAGGGGCGATAACTCAATGACATCACCTGATGCAGCAACACAGTCATACATTGATACAAGTGCACAGGGTGACACAGTATAACCCCCTGCGGGACACAGGCCCCTGTGACATCACATCGCACCCTGTGACATCACACCTGCATGATGACCGCGTGACGCACATGGTTAGTGAGTGTGACGTCACCTGTCAGCATCACTTGGCGGCCGGGCCCCGCGAAGCGGCTCCACAGCGGCGGCAGCAGCATCACGTGACACCGAGCACCTCTCACAAGGGCGCCGCCATCACCGCACGGAAGTGACGTCACTAACCGCGCCGGAAACGGAAAGAGCGGACGGTGTCCACGCAAAAGTCTTCCGTGTGGGAACAGAGACAAATATCCATATAGTATGGACTCACCCCCTCAGTGTAATGTACAGTCCTAGAGGTGGCAGTCCCTCTTTATTCCTGTAATGTACAGTCCTAGAGGTGGCAGTCCCTCTTTATTCCTGTAATGTACAGTCCTAGAGGTGGCAGCCCCTCTCTATTCTTGTAATGTACAGTCCTAGAGGTGGCAGCCCCTCTCTATTCTTGTAATGTACAGTCCTAGATGTGGCAGTCCCTCTCTATTCCTGTAATGTACAGTCAGTCATAGAGGTGACAGTCCCTCTCTATTCCTATAATGTACAGTCCTATAGGTGGCAGACACTCTCGATTCCTATAATGTACAGTCCTAGAGGTGGCAGCCCCTCTCTATTCCTATAATGTATAGTCCTAGAAGTGACAGTCCCTCTCTATTCCTATAATGTACTGTCCTAGATGTGACAGTCCCTCTCTATTCCTATAATGTACAGTTCTAGAGGTGGCAGTCCCTCTCTATTGTAATGTACAGTCCTAGAGGTGGCAGCCCCTCTCTATTCTTGTACAGTCCTAGATGTGGCAGTCCCTCTCTATTCCTGTAATGTACAGTCAGTCATAGAGGTGACAGTCCCTCTCTATTCCTATAATGTACAGTCCTATAGGTGGCAGACACTCTCGATTCCTATAATGTACAGTCCTAGAGGTGGCAGCCCCTCTCTATTCCTATAATGTATAGTCCTAGAAGTGACAGTCCCTCTCTATTCCTATAATGTACTGTCCTAGATGTGACAGTCCCTCTCTATTCCTATAATGTACAGTTCTAGAGGTGGCAGTCCCTCTCTATTCCTATAATGTACAGTCCTAGAGGTGGCAACCCCTCTCTATTCCTATAATTTATAGTCCTAGAAGTGACAGTCCCTCTATTCCTATAATGTACAGTCCTAGAGGTGACAGTCCCTCTCTATTCCTGTAATGTACAGTCCTAGAGGTGGGAGTCCCTCTCTAGTCTTCTAATGTACAGTCCTAGCAGCAGTAGGCTCCCTGCTTGTCCTGTCTGACTGGTGGTCTCTCTTCAGCTTCACTGTGATATTATTACACAGTGGGATATTATATCTCTTTATTACACAGTGGGATATTATATCTCTTTATTACACAGTGGGATATTATATCTCTTTATTACACAGTGGGATATTATCTCTTTATTACACAGTGGGATATTATATCTCTATTATACAGTGGGATATTATATATCTTTATTACACAGTGGGATATTATATCTTTATTACACAGTGGGATATTATATATATCTTTATTACACAGTGGGATATTATATATCTCTTTATTACTCGGTGGGATATTATATCTTTATTACACAGTGGGATATTATATCTCTATTACACAGTGGGATGCTATATCTCTTTATTACACAGTGGGATATTATATCTCTTTATTATGCAGTGGGATTGTAAGGTTCGTAAAATTATAATACACCGGGGACCACGTCGGACAGCCGGCCGTGACTGGAAACAGTGTTGCTCTACTCGAGGAGACTTAACCACGCCCTGGGCTGTTAGAATCTGATCTGATGACATACGAGCGCTCGGTAAACGAAGAGACAGAGACACACACAGGGTAGTTCTGACTCCTTGTCTCAACTTTATTGCGGAAAAGCAATACTATTTATACAGGAAGATAAAGTGTTAATTAGAGGCGTAAATTAGAGGCGTAACAATATTAGCATATTACTAAAATGACAGCCTAGCTGGGAATTTTCCACTCACACATTATCTATAGCCTTGGTTTCTGTAAGCAAAGCTTGCAGCCAAGCCGATTCTAAGAAAACAGTACTGGTGTCCAGACAACAGAATAGCTCTGCCTGTCTGGAGGTTGTTTCTTGCGTACATATATCACTTATTTCAGGGAAAAGTTCAGGCAGACATGGTTAAGACAAAATGGAGGTCTGGCTTTTACTTGTAACCCTTTCAGATCCTCCTTTTGTTCTGTAAAAGAACAACATTTGTAATCGCACTCATTTTCTATGAATAGCGCATTATGGCAGCTAAGGGTTTCGTATAATATTTTAGTAAGTAAAGCTCCCTGCTAAAAATAAATGACAGTACATTTTATACATTTTCAATACGTAATACGCCCCTTAAGGGGGCCTGCTTAAAAATACAGAGTTTTATACACATAATGCTAAAAACCTTATTTTATGTAAGCAACCTTTACTCTACATATTCATGCCTACGTCTGGACAGAAAACATTTTTGCAGCCTTGGGGCACAACTGCAGATAAGGGAAAAATGGACCACGTTTCAATACGTCACATAATCTGAGGGTCAGCTATTTCCGAGAATTGGTGGGGGCTAATTTCTACTAGGAGTGACTGCACAAACATCCTGCTGTCACGCATCTTTCACACTGCATTTACTCAGAATGTCAAAACAGACAAAATAAATGCTATGGTCAAAATGGATAACTTGTGATCCTTTTCTTGTGGTTGACTCACGCCCCTGGGTGACCTCCCACCTTCCTCATATCCTCATATCCAATCTTCTCAGTCCCCCCTTATTCTTAAGAGACAATCTATTTAAAGAACGGTTAACCATTTCATAGTCCTGCTGGACCAAGAAGTTGCCCAATTGTGCATGACTTAATTTCTTTCCGGCCATTATATTGGCCCAGTTGACTTCTTCTTCAGTCTCTTCTTCTGGGGGACTGTCGACATCTTCATCACCGAAAAGAGGCATAGCGTCGGTGGGGGGTGAAACTCACTTCTGGATCAAAGTTTGCTGCACATAACACATACATAGAGAGTAATGAGTAGGACAAACACACATACAAAAGCATTCGCTAGCTTCGCTCCCAGTGAACCAATCCAACATCCAAGTCCCAACGGATCCTGAATCCTGGATAAATACACAACATTGCTCTTAAACTAGGGCGCATACATACACCTCCCTTTGAGGCTAAAATATAGTCTAGAGCCATTCCATTCTGTAGGGCCATTATTCTGATCTGAACCTATTCTTGGTTAAGTGAGGACATCTAGTACATCTGTAACCTGTCATACAGTAACCCAACTCCTTCATTTTGGGTATAAGCTCGCCTAAACTTGTTCTTTCCATAGACTACTTTTTAACCCTTGTGTATTGGGTGTATCTCTCCTGTTTCTGAGTCTACCTGTGGGCAATTAACATAACCGTGTGTTTGACTGATAAAACATCCTCCCATCGGGATATCATTCTGCAGGGAGATTCTATTAATCTATAAATCCAAACAAAATAAACAGAGTTAAGCAAATAATACCTTCTACTATTTTGTCATCCTTATGGGACACCACTTACGCAAACTTAATGGAGCATACATTGTAACTGAAAAATAATAAAAACCTGCAAAAAAAATGGTAAAAAGTTCAAAGTTCGTTTGTTGAGGCCTGGACTTTTGCCTGTGACCTTTCTACCTCGATGATTAGTGGTCAGGGAGTATTATGCCCTTCAAAACACAAATTTGCAGTTGCTTTGTCTTTTTTAGCTGTTTGTGCCGGGGCTGCCACTATTTTGACGTGCGTGATGTGTATCCACGATGATAATTCTGCAACTTTTACTGCAGTGTTGGTGCTGAGTGGTACTTTAAATGGGCCTTTTCATCTGGGATGAAGAGCGTTCTTGCGTAGGAAATGCTTGACCATTAACCCGTCTCGAGTAGGTGCACTTTCAACTTTGACCTGTGCCTAGAGAGACTCAAAAATATATTACCCACTGATTTTGACAATAACTACTGCTTATAGTAAAAAGGGAAACTCTTGGAAAGAAAATGGTTAAAAGTTATAAAGTTGGCAGATATGATATATCCTCAACATATGCACGGCTTGCTGCTTGCTTTGCTGTAGCATCTGCAAAGATATTTCCTAATGAGAGAAAAGGGAAAAAGTGCGCAACTAGTGTTATAATAAGTGACATGATGAGCAGTAAAATGAAATAAATAACGTGACCTTGAACAGAGCGTCTGCAGCTGCGATGGAGGGGGGGCTCAGGGACCCCCTGTAACTAGCAGAAAAAGATAGAAAAGACACAGCGCACAACGCTCATAGTGTAATAAAAATTATATTGACATGGATAATAAAAAGGTGAGTATTAAGCGTACTTCAACAAAGTGTAAAACAAGCAGTTTCGGGATATTGTTACCCAAACGCCACAGGAAACCGGAGCAGATGTCCTCGCATGGATATTGACACTGGTGCCTCTGGTACACAGTCCTGTTGGGGTAGATAGGAAGCCTTTGAAAGTTCTACTCCCACGACACGAGTTAAACGTGTGCTGTTGTCCCATGCAATGCTAATAGCAAAACGGAGCTCCACGCCAGCTGGATTCTCTCTCTCCCCTCCGTGCAGAACACTTCCGGGTTGGTGACGTCACCGCGGGGAGAATCGCCGATTTTGGCGCCATTTTCGCTGGGGCTGCTCGCGTGATGGGGTAGATGTTAAAGATCAGACTCTTGACAGCTTTTCCAACGCGTTTCGAAACCCGTAGGTTTCTTCATCAGGGAATAAAGTTGAGTGGTATTGGAGGAATTATAAATACCCTGCTACTCTCACCTAGCTAATCCTGCTACTCTCACAACCAATAGAAAACTGGTATGGGAGGGGTAAAGTCCCGGTAGCGCGCGTCACTGGTTGTCAATAGCAACATAACAACAATACAATAAACTTTAATGACAATCGGATAAAAATAACATTACAAACGCGATTGATGATACTAAAACAAAGAAAAAAGTATTAGACATTGAAAAAATACATAACAAGGAGTGTATCAAAGCCTGACACACTGGGATGACCATCCTTTTACCCAGTGAATTAAATGATATGAAGAAGAAACACGAAAAGTTCTCAAAGCTAATCAATCTTGAGAACATTTAGGATAAAGGTGCAACCTATATATTGTAATAAAGGAGAACCTAGCAGCAATATTAAACTAAAAGGACATAGAGACAAAGCCTAAAATTAATAAATATCTAAAATAAGTTAATGAGATAAAATAAACAGAAATCTTGGACATTAGATAAACGGAGACATCAGTACAGAGACCAGATATCTATGTCTTCATTTAAACCCCCTGGATACAAGGTGTTCAATTTGTGTATCCAGAAGGTTTCCTGCCTAGAGAGTTCTTTCACTCTATCCCCTCCTCTCCTATTTTTTGGTATATGTTTAATACCTTTGAATAGTAGAGAGGAGGGGTCACTGTTATGGCATTGTGCATAGTGTTTCGACAGACTGTGCTTCATAAACCCTATTTTAATGTTACGCAGGTGTTCTTGAATGCGCACTTTTAATTGACGTTTAGTACGTCCTACATAAAATAGGCCACACGGACACTCTAATAAATAAACTACATGGTCAGTATTACAATATATAAAATCTTTAATATCATGGATTTCTCCATTTAAGCAGCTAAAAGTTTTTTTTGTCAGGGTGTAAATGCTTGCACGCCGAGCACTTACCACACTTGAAATTCCCAACTGGTTTATTGCTTAACCATTTTCTATCCCCACTAGGATATTCCGATATTTTGATATCACTTGGGGAGAGTGTATTTTTTAGATTTTTAGCTTTTCTGTATATAAATTTTGGGAATTTCGGGAGGTGAGCACCCAGCAGCGAGTCATTTGAGAGGATTGACCAATGTCTTTTTATAATTTTCTCAATTTGCCCCGTCATTGAATTAAAGTTTGTGATAAAGGATACATTGCATTTACCCTCATTCTCCCTGAGTTTCTTGCTTATTTTATTTTTTGGTAACAGCATTGTTTTTCTCTCTAATTTTCTTATTTTTTCCAAATCTTTAGTGAGTTTCTCTAGACGATAACCTCTCTCTAAAAATCTTGAAGTCAACTTTTTGGCCTGTTCTTCAAAATCTACTTCTGTGCTGCAGTTTTTCTTTAATCTGTAGTATTGGCCGCTGGGAATGTTTGTTATCCACGTTCTTTTGTGGTTGCTTGTGGCTACAAGGAGGTTGTTTGAGTCAACCTCTTTGAAATGTGTTTTTGTCACCACATTACCCTCTACAGATACCGCAAGATTGAGATCCAAGAAGTGTATTTCTTTCTCGTGCTCTACAAATGTAAAAGTTAAATTTCTGTCTTTTTTATTTATATACTGCAAAAAATGGCCAATTGAGCACTGGTCGCCGTCCCATATGCATAGAATATCATCTATAAACCGGCGCCACACAATGATGTTTGCCTTAAAAGGGTTGTTATTGTAAATGAAATCATCTTCCCATCTTCCCATATACAGGTTTGTGAAACTGGGGGCAAATCTAGTGCCCATCGCAGTTCCGCAAACCTGCAAGAAAAATTCATCAAGAAACATGAAATAATTATGTTTCAAGATGTAGTTAATTGAGTCTAGAACAAATTTACTGTTTAGGGGATGTAGATTAACATCATCCTGTAAAAAAGAGTTAACGGCATTTAGACCTTCCGCATGTGGGATGTTAGTATATAGGGCCTGCACATCGCAGGTAAGCCATCTATAAGAATCTTTCCACACAAAACCTTCCAACAAATTCAGCACTGATGTTGAATCTCTTAAATATGAAGGAAGTTTTGCCACAAAGGGTTGGAGGAAATAGTCCACATATTGGGATAGATTAGATGTTAGGCTTTCTATTCCCGAAATAATCGGTCTGCCTGGCGGGTTCGTTATACTTTTATGTGTTTTTGGGAGGTGATAAAAAATAGCAATTCTTGGGCAGCTACAGTATAAAAAGTCATATTCACTTTTTTCAATGACATCACTATTGAGAGCTTCATCTAAAAGATCTTTTAATACAACCAAAAATTCCCCCATGGGGTCCTTTTTCAATCTTTTATAGGAGGAGGTGTCGTTTAGGAGTCTGAGGGCTTCCCCCTCATAGTCCTTCCTATCTTGTAACACAACAAGTGGTGATGAAAAAGCCCAATTTGTGGGTGAAACGCGTTAGAGGCGCAGGGGTATGCGTCCCCCCTCTTTTTAACCATGCTTCATTAAAGGATTTGTTATACAGCACAGTCCAGCTTCAGCAACTTTTTTCTTCTGCATTGTGGTGCCCGCTGAATTGCCTCTCCTCACCGGAACAGGTACACTTCTTCTACATCTTGAAACATAATTATTTCATGTTTCTTGATGAATTTTTCTTGCAGGTTTGCGGAACTGCGATGGGCACTAGATTTGCCCCCAGTTTCGCAAACCTGTATATGGGAAGATGGGAAGATGATTTCATTTACAATAACAACCCTTTTAAGGCAAACATCATTGTGTGGCGCCGGTTTATAGATGATATTCTATGCATATGGGACGGCGACCAGTGCTCAATTGGCCATTTTTTGCAGTATATAAATAAAAATGACAGAAATTTAACTTTTACATTTGTAGAGCACGAGAAAGAAATACACTTCTTGGATCTCAATCTTGCGGTATCTGTAGAGGGTAATGTGGTGACAAAAACACATTTCAAAGAGGTTGACTCAAACAACCTCCTTGTAGCCACAAGCAACCACAAAAGAACGTGGATAACAAACATTCCCAGCGGCCAATACTACAGATTAAAGAAAAACTGCAGCACAGAAGTAGATTTTGAAGAACAGGCCAAAAAGTTGACTTCAAGATTTTTAGAGAGAGGTTATCGTCTAGAGAAACTCACTAAAGATTTGGAAAAAATAAGAAAATTAGAGAGAAAAACAATGCTGTTACCAAAAAATAAAATAAGCAAGAAACTCAGGGAGAATGAGGGTATCCTTTATTACAAACTTTAATTCAATGACGGGGCAAATTGAGAAAATTATAAAAAGACATTGGTCAATCCTCTCAAATGACTCGCTGCTGGGTGCTCACCTCTCGAAATCCCCAAAATTTATATACAGAAAAGCTAAAAATCTAAAAAATACACTCTCCCCAAGTGATATCAAAATATCGGAATATCCTAGTGGGGATAGAAAATGGTTAAGCAATAAACCAGTTGGGAATTTCAAGTGTGGTAAGTGCTCGGCGTGCAAGCATTTGCACCCTGACAAGAAAACTTTTAGCTGCTTAAATGGAGAAATCCATGATATTAAAGATTTTATATACTGCTGCGGCACAGTTTATTCGAGCATTTGCCCGTTCTGTGCCGCAGCAGTAGCCTGGCGCGCGCCCGAGTGTGACGGGCGCGCGCCGAAGCAGCGGAAGAGCGCCCTCCGATCGGGGCGCTCTCCCTACCGCTGCCGGGTCCGCCGGGTCCCCCGGAACCCCCTGCCGCTGTCCCGCGATCGCGGGACACCAGGGCTCCCTCGGGGAGCCCCTGGACACGCGTGCAGGGGGCGCACGCTCCCGATGACGCGTGACCGCGCGTCTATGATGCGCGGCACGCCGAGGGGCGGCCACTAGCAAGCCGGGAGATTTCCCGGCTTGCGGTACCGACCACACTTCAATAAAGTGTGTCGGTAGTGTATTGTAATACTGACCATGTAGTTTATTTATTAGAGTGTCCGTGTGGCCTATTTTATGTAGGACGTACTAAACGTCAATTAAAAGTGCGCATTCAAGAACACCTGCGTAACATTAAAATAGGGTTTATGAAGCACAGTCTGTCGAAACACTATGCACAATGCCATAACAGCGACCCCTCCTCTCTACTATTCAAAGGTATTAAACATATACCAAAAAATAGGAGAGGGGGGGACAGAGTGAAAGAACTCTCTAGGCAGGAAACCTTCTGGATACACAAATTGAACACCTTGTATCCAGGGGGTTTAAATGAAGACATAGATATCTGGTCTCTGTACTGATGTCTCCGTTTATCTAATGTCCAAGATTTCTGTTTATTTTATCTCATTAACTTATTTGAGATATTTATTAATTTTAGGCTTTGTCTCTATGTCCTTTTAGTTTAATATTGCTGCTAGGTTCTCCTTTATTACAATATATAGGTTGCACCTTTATCCTAAATGTTCTCAAGATTGATTAGCTTTGAGAACTTTTCGTGTTTCTTCTCCATATCATTTAATTCACTGGGTAAAAGGATGGTCATCCCAGTGTGTCAGGCATTGATACACTCCTTGTTATGTATTTTTTCAATGTCTAATACTTTTTTCTTTGTTTTAGTATCATCAATCGCATTTGTAATGTTATTTTTATCCGATTGTCATTAAAGTTTATTGTATTGTTGTTATGTTGCTATTGACAACCAGTGACGCGCGCTACCGGGACTTTACCCCTCCCATACCAGTTTTCTATTGGTTGTGAGAGTAGCAGGATTAGCCAATGAGGTACGATCGCGGGGTATTTATAATTCCTCCAATACCACTCAACTTTATTCCCTGATGAAGAAACCCACGGGTTTCTAAACGCGTTGGAAAAGCTGTCAAGAGTCTGATCTTTAACAACTACCCCATCACGCGAGCAGCCCCAGCGAAAACGGCGCCAAAATCGGCGATTCTCCCCGCGGTGACGTCACCAACCCGGAAGTGTTCTGCACGGAGGGGAGAGAGAGAATCCAGCTGGCGTGGAGCTCCGTTTTGCTATTAGCATTGCATGGGACAGCAGCACACGTTTAACTCGTGTCGTGGGAGTAGAACTATCAAAGTAGTTAGTGTTTTTAGTTGGCAGCACTTATTATTTAATTCCCTTATTATTTTTATTAGAGTGATAATTATTGATTTATATAAATTATTATATTTGAATAGCGCTACACAATACGCACGTTTCCCAGAGACAGGGTTTGTTGACACTCAGGAGTCAGAGTTACCCGTAGTGGTAACAAGTCAAACTCCAGAAGAGGAAGGTTTTGGAAGTCTAGAACTTTCCCCATGTTATTTTGGTAGGGAACAGGCTAATGATCCCTAGTTGAAAAATGGGTTTAGCCAAGCGGTAGAAGTTAATGGGGTCCCAGTAGAAGGGACAACCAAGGACTCCTACCCCTATTTTTGTATTAAAAATGATTTGTTGTACCATGTGAGCGAAGAGGAGGGCCAAGAAATAGAAAAATTGCTAATACCCAGTTCCTTAGTAAGGACGTTCCTAGAGCTGGCACACACTCACCTATTGGGGGTCATTTTGGAGTAGAGAAAACACAGAAAAGAATCCTAAAAAGATTTTACTGACCAGGGATATATAATGCAGTAAAAAGGTTCTGTGCCTCCTGCCCCGAGTGTCAGTTGACAGCCCCCCGACCAAGTTTGAGGGCCCCGTTAATTCCTATGCCTATTACTGAGATCCCATTTGAGAGGATCGCTATGGATATAGTGGGTCTCTTGGAGAAATCTGCCAAGGGTCATCAATACATCCTAGTGATCCTAGATTATGCCACTCGCTATCCAGAACAAGCTCCTCACCCCTACCACATGCAGCACCTATCACCTGAGATCAGACTCCAAAAGACTGTTCATGGTCCCAAGGCTCAACAAAGTATCCGGCCGCCCCCTCTTCTCTTACCGTGCACCCCAAAACTGGAACAACCTACCAGATACTCTCACATCCACCACCAGTTTAAGTTCTTTCAAATCTAAGGCTGTCTCACACTTTAATCTGGTCTGTAACTGTTTCATACGCTCATAATATATATTTTCTTTAACTGTGCATGCAATGTCTTGTATATAATGTATACCCTGCTCATTTATGTAACTGTATTTGTAACCATGTATTATTTGTCTTGACTCTGTGCCCAGGACATACTTGAGAACGAGCGGTAACTGTCAATGTATTACTTCCTGGTAAAATACTTTATATAAATAAATACAGAGGCGCTGCCTTTACGCAATACTTCCTCCAACGCCATAGCTAAGGAATTGTTCCAAGTATTCTCCCGACTCGGGATATTGAAGGAAACTTCGACAGATTAGGGCACCCCGTTTACGTCTAAACTTATGCGAGACTTATGTGTAGAGCTAAAAATAAAGTCCCTAAGAACCTCTGTTTACCATCCGCAAACGGACGGATTGGCAGAAAGATTTAATAAAACTCTGAAGATGATGTTGAGGAAGGTGGTTGGTAGTGATGGGAAGAACTGGGACACCTTGTTGCCTTATCTCTTGTTTGCTATCCGAGAAGTACCACAGGGTTTTCCCCGTTTGAACTCCTGTATGGGAGACGCCCAAGAGGGATTCTGGAAAGCCTCAAAGAAGAGTGGGAGCAGCAAGCTGTTCCAGGGAAGAATGTAGTCCAATTTGTAGAAGATTTAAAAGAACGCATTGCTCATATTACTCCCATAGTCAAGGTAGTGTAGAAAGCCAGTACATCAGAAAAAACAAGTCCTGTTTGGCATAATAAACTGAGGTTTAGGATAAACTCCTTCAATGTAAGCATGTAGCATAACGAAGCCCTAATAGGGTTAGGGGACTAGTACCTAATGCCAGCGGCACCATAAATAAATAGTACAGACCAACGTCCCATATATCAGAGAAAAAAGGGGTACAGCGACCCTCAGTTTCTCCTGGAGTATCCAATCTCAGAATCTTCATAGGCATAGTGCAATCTCCCAGGTGATGGCAGGAACAGGTGGGAAAATAAGGCAGTGCACTGCCCAAAGTAACAGAAGGAGGCGCACGGTTTTAAGCAACAAAAAATAGATTTATTACATAAAAAGTGGACAAAAGGGTCCCCCCCTAGGCCACTCCCATAGTCGGACAACATTTAGAAAAGAGATATCAGAGCATTAAATGTTCCAGGAATCCGGCGCTAAAGAGTCACTCACAGGTAAGGAAATGAAGCAGAAGTCCCACTGCATTGTAACAGAACACCCTGCAATGGGTAACAGTACTCACGACTTTGCAAATGGGCTGCTGGAGAGGGGGAGACGCTTGGTATAGCAAATGAATGTTGCACGCCTTACATCAGGGAGTAATCCTCGACTGGCACATCTCTCGCGGCACTGATACAGTGACTGTATCAGTGCTTTTTTGTCCATGTTTTTTATTTAATAAATCCCTCTGATTATTTATTCATCCATTCGCTGTGCACCGGTTTGTCCCCTGCTGGGGAGTAGATCGTAACATTTAGAAGAGGCACAGAGGGCCTAACAGAACCTTTACAACAGACAGGCTACGGTTCGCAGCTTCCGCCCAGGGGACCGAGTAATGGTGCTTGTTCCCACAGCCAAAAGCAAGCTGTTATCACATTGGCAAGGGCCATATAAGGTTCTAGAACAGGTCGGCCCGGTGAATTATAAAATTGACAGCCAGATCGGAGGAAGGTAGAGCAGATCTATCACATAAATCTATTAAAATCCTGGAAGGATAGAGAGGTATGTCTGACGGTGGTAGCTAACAAATCCGGGAAAGTGGAAGATCCATTAGTTCGACTATCGCCAGAACTCACTCCTGAACAATATGGGGAAGCTGTAGAATTGATAAATAGGAAGAGGGATGTATTTTCCAGCGTACCAGGGAAAACTTGGGTGGTTTCCCATGATATAGTCACCTAGCCGGGAACAGCCGTTAAGATAAGACCTTATAGAATCCCATAAGCCAGAAGAGGGGCTATTCAGTGAGAGGTAAAGAAGATGCTAGACCTAGGGGTAATTGAGGAGTCCCATAGTTAATGGTCCATCCCTATTGTATTGTACCTAAGCCTGATGGGTCAATACAGTTTTGTAATGACTTTAGAAAAGTCAATGAAGTCTCAAAGTTTGACGCCTATCCTATGCCACGGGTAGACGAGTTAATTGAGAGGTTGGCGAGGGCCCATTTTCTAACCACTTTAGATCTTACAAAGGGTTATTGGAGTCATCAAAAGAGAAAACAGCGTTCTCCACACCTGATGGCCTCTTCCAGTATACCGTTTTACCCTTTGGCCTTCATGGGGCGCCTGCAACCTTCCAAAGGTTGATGAATAAGTTGTTACACCGACACTCGAACTACGCCTCAGCATACTTAGACGATGTGGTAATTCATAGTCCAGATTGGGACTCACATCTACAAAAGGTTGAGGCAGTGTTGAGAACCTTTCGGAAGGCGGGTCTCACAGCCAACCCAGCTAAATGTTCAGTCGGCTGGGCAGAAGCAAAATATCTTGGCTATGTTGTGGGAAGGGGGGCTGTAAAACCCCAGCTCAATAAAGTAGAAGCCATTGAGAATTGACCCATCCCCTTAAAAAAACAACAGATTAGGACATTTCTAGGCATTGTGGGTTACTACAGGCGATTTATACCCCATTTTGCCACCGGGGCTGCACAGCTTTCAAACTTAGTAAAAATAAAGGCACCCGATGTGGTAAAATGGAGCACTGATGCGGAGACCGCATTTTTAGACCTGCGTACAGTGCTCTGTCTGTAGTCACCCAGTCTTGGTAGCCCCGGATTTTACAAAATAATTTTTTTTGCAAACGGACGCCTCCGAAGTAGGTCTCGGAGCAGTCCTGTCCCAGTTTGAAGTAGACGAGGAAAACCCGGTCTTGTATTTAAGTCGCATATTGTGTCCCCGCGAACAAATGTATACCACGGTAGAAAAAGAATGTTTGGCTGTAAAGTGGGCAACAGATACTTTAAAATATTACCTATTAGGCAGGTCGTTTGCGCTCATTACAGACCATTCACCCTTACAGTGGATGCATAGAAACAAAGAAAAGAACTCTATAGTTACCTGCTGGTTTCTATCATTACAAAACATACAGGACACCTGCAAGCTTCAATCAGACTTAGAACTATGCAACTAATTTTGACAGATTTATTATAAATCATTCTTCCTGGTAATGCACAGGTTATTAAGAATTTATATTAGTGTTAGGGACCCTTGAGATGTGGTCTGCCGTGTAGTGGCTCAAGGGCTTACAACAATTTGGCCAAAATGTTAAACTAAAAGACCATTTTATTTAATATATATCTATACATATATATTTAGGCACTGTACCGTGTATAAGTTTCACTGGATGTGCACTGAGCTCTGTCTGTGTTTTATGTTCTGTCTCTGGTTTTAAATTCTATCATTACAAACCTTCAACTTCACAGTGTAGCATCGGCCAGGCATACTGCACGGTAATGCGGGTGCACTTTCTAGGGTGCACTGTCTCCGTGCACGGGCCGCTCCACTCGGTAATGTTGTGCTGGGGAGGGGGATATGTGACAGTCATAGACTCTGTATACATTAGTAGGAGGTGGCAGTATGCCTGCTTTTCAGTATGCGAGGCGTTAACCCCACTGATTAGGCATTCCACAGGTGATCATAATTAAGTAAGCTCACCTGCCTTTAAAAGAGGAAATGCCTCTGGGGCAGCAATCTCTCTCAGACACTGAGAGAGGACAGAGGAGAGCTGACAGTCAGACACAGGCTGCTCATATTTTTGCTGTCCCGAGGGGAATAAAGCTTCCAGGTAAGGCGACAAGTGGTGTTACTGAATATTGTTGGTCTGGCCTAGTTTAGCTAACCAGCCAGGTAGATAGACTGAACTTTTGTTTAGTAAGTTTCCCTAACGGGGATAGGTTTTTGGTTTATGTTTTGTTTTACTTAAAGGGACAGAGCACCCATTGGTTTTTGTTATATTTTTGGACAAATAAAACCACCAGCATATTATTTCACCGGAAGAATTGTGTTGCCTCCTCACAAACCACGGTCATCCTGCCACAATACATACTGCTAGTAACATTCCTATGAACATCCTGGCATAGTACTCAGTACATATTAATTAACACTGTGCATACTCATTTAGTAACTATCTGTATCACTATGCCTGTGTCAAATACAATCTGGGCATATGGCAGTTACCTTACTTGCTAGAATATACCCAATCTCACTTCTCTATAAAACTATTTAGCAGTGTACTTTACGCGCCGTTCTCACAGTATACAGCTTACTGTATCTCGTGCCGACCACTCATGAAACATTTCTATGAGCAGCATTATTACAAGACATGGTGAAGGCATAGAGCATGGCATTAATACCAAAACAATACTTTTAATGCAACACGGTCACACATGTAACGTTAGTGGGTAGTACAATCATTAATAATAAACAGGGTGAGATATATGTTAATACTTCCGATATAAAATACTAGGCCTTCCAGTAATGATTAGGATCAGGCTTTTGGACCATATTACCCTTTCCATCTGGTAGCTCCACAAAATGAGCCTGCTTAGCCCCATTCCCATTTACATACTCCACCCAATCCTTATAAATGCTGCGGCCAATGTGCCATATCCGTACTATGTTGTCTATGTATTCACTTTCAGCAATAATGGCCTTGGCCATGCGGTATGATATGCTCTTTGGCCTTGGCCATGCTGTGTGGTATGCTCTTTGGCCTCGGCCATGTAGTGTGGTATGCTCTTTGGCCTTGGCCATGCTGGGTGATATGCTCTTTGGCCTTGGCCATGCTGGGTGATATACTCTTTGGCCTTGGCCATGCGGTGTGATATACTCTTTGACCTTGGCCATGCTGTGTGGTATGCTCTTTGGCCTTGGTCATGCTGTGTGGTATATGCTCTTTGCCCTTGGCCATGCTGTGTGATATGCTCTTTGGCCTTGGCCATGCTGTGTGGTATGCTCTTTGGCCTTGGCCATGCTGTGTGATATGCTCTTTGGCCTTGGCCATGCTGTGTGATATGCTCTTTGGCCTTGGCCATGCTGTGTGGTATACTCTTTGGCCTTGGCCATGCGGTGTGATATACTCTTTGACCTTGGCCATGCTGTGTGATATGCTCTTTGGCCTTGGCCATGCTGTGTGATATGCTCTTTGGCCTTGGCCATGCTGTGTGGTATGCTCTTTGGCCTTGGCCATGCTGTGTGATATGCTCTTTGGCCTTGGCCATGCTGTGTGATATGCTCTTTGGCCTTGGCCATGCTGTGTGGTATACTCTTTGGCCTTGGCCATGCGGTGTGATATACTCTTTGACCTTGGCCATGCTGTGTGATATGCTCTTTGGCCTTGGCCATGCTGTGTGATATGCTCTTTGGCCTTGGCCAAGCTGTTTGATATGCTCTTTGGCCTTGGCCATGCGGTGTGGTATGCTCTTTGGTCTTGGCCATGCGGTGTGATATGCTCTTTGACCTTGGCCATGCGGTGTGATATGCTCTTTGACCTTGGCCATGCGGTGTGGTATGCTCTTTGGCCTTGGCCATGCTGTGTGGTAAGTGAATAGAAGGACAGAAAGAATCCCTTTAATGTGGCACTAGTAGAAATACACCCTAATTAAAACTTAACTTTATTATAACTGATTAAAATAAATTGTCTGGAGAAACCACAAACATAAAACAAACAAACAAATAGTAATTAAAAGACGGAGAGGTGTGCTAGGGTGTTTATTGGAGGTGTAATTATATATAAATACCTCACTAATATTACTTAATAAACCCTAGAAGGTGGGTGATCTCTACACTAAGGTAAGTATAGATATATATATATCTCTGGACCCCTATGACCATAGCAATGGAAAGAGGTAAGGCACATGAATGTGCTTATCTGCTAGATAGGAAATTGAGGCTGAATATACTGGTGACTGAGTTGAAGCAGCCACTGCACACCTTACTTAGTATACCAATATACACTTTTGATAAGCTTTATTATGACCAGTCTATTGTAAGACCAGCCACACTCACTGCCTCTATATAATAGATCTACCCTGAAGTCTGAGTGCTCTTGCTGCCCACGAACGCAGTCTACAAAGCACTCAGACAGTGTTTGGCCCACACCTCACCGATGAGCCGACGTCACGTGACGGTGACGTCAGACGTACCCTACGTACGTTTCACCGTAACTGGCTTCATCGGGGGCTTCATGCTGTGTGGTATGCTCTTTGGCCTTGGCCATGCTGGGTGGTATGCTCTTTGGCCTTGGCCATGCTGTGTGATATGCTCTTTGGCCTTGGCCATGCTGTGTGATATGCTCTTTGGCCTTGGCCATGCTGTGTGGTATACTCTTTGGCCTTGGCAATGCGGTGTGATATACACTTTGACCTTGGCCATGCTGGGTGGTATGCTCTTTGGCCTTGGCCATGCTGTATGATATGCTCTTTGGCCTTGGCCATGCTGGGTGATATGCTCTATGGCTTTTGCCATGCTGTGTGGTATGCTCTTTGGCCTTGGCCATGCTGTGTGATATGCTCTTTGGCCTTGGCCATGCTGTGTGATATGCTCTTTGGCTTTGGCCATGCTGTGTGATATGCTCTTTGGCCTTGGCAATGCGGTGTGATATACACTTTGACCTTGGCCACGCTGGGTGATATGCTCTTTGGCATTGGCCATGTGGTGTGGTATGCTCTTTGGCTTTGGCCATGCTGGGTGATATGCTCTATGGCTTTTGCCATGCTGTGTGATATGCTCTTTGGCCTTGGCCACGCTGGGTGATATGCTCTTTGGCCTTGGCCACGCTGGGTGATATGCTCTTTGGCCTTGGCCATGCTGTGTGATATGCTCTTTGGCCTTGGCCATGCTGTGTGATATGCTCTTTGGCCTTGGCCATGCTGTGTGATATGCTCTTTGGCCTTGGCCATGCTGTGTGATATGCTCTTTGGCCTTGGCCATGCTGTGTGATATGCTCTTTGGCCTTGGCCATGCTGTGTGATATGCTCTATGGCTTTTGCCATGCTGTGTGATATGCTCTTTGGCCTTGGCCATGCTGTGTGATATGCTCTTTGGCCTTGGCCATGCTATGTGGTATGCTCTTTGGCCTTGGCTATGCTGGGTGATATGCTCTTTGGCCTTGGCCATGCTGTGTGATATGCTCTTTGGCCTTGGCCATGCTGGGTGATATGCTCTTTGGCTTTGCCCTCTAACCTCTGACCCTGACACGTATCAATCACACCCATAGAATCAGCAGAAAATCTAGTATCAGAATATTCGTAGCTCCATGTTTTCTTGACCCGATATCGGACCATGCGGTCAGAACGACTCAGTCAGGTCAGTTTATGACAGTATTGAGTACCAGGTAGAACCCATACCAAGGACTCTGTTTTAGGAATCTCTGCTAGAGCCATGTTCCATTGTACATCATGGCTAAAAATCAAGCGATCATCAAGTTCATCCAGGCGTCGTTGGTAGGCCTCGTTCTCATCAGATGTCACACGCCCTTCCCACCACTGCTCAATCTTAGCCTGTTGACAAGTTGTCACGTGTGTCAGTTTTAGGTCCAGCGACCTCCAAGGGATCAGGTCAGACACCCGGGCAGACGCGGTGTCTGGCTTAGGAGCTTCCCGGCAGTTACCACAGTCAGGCAGCACGGCGGCAACGGGGTACTTCCCAGACAGAAATTAATGGGAGATCCCTCTCACAAACCCTTCAGTAGCTGTACAACTCTTGGTTGTGCCAGAGTTATCTCTGCTGGCCACACATTCAGGTTCCACGGGGCACCTCCACTCCATACTCACTTACTCTGGCCTCCATGATGGTCTCCACCGGACCCACCAGGGCAATCTCTGCTGCTGGCCTTTCAGCAAAGGGTGGTGCAGGAGTGACGTAAATGCCTTCCTGCAGAGGAGTAACTGGTAGATTCCGTTCTTCCTCTCCATATCCGGGTCGGCTAGCATATGGTGGGGGTGCCTCATGCTCCACATTGAGCCCAGTAAGAGAGACATCTGTCTCGCTCGTGTCCCCACTACCCTGGGCAGATCTCATGATAGACTCCATCGGTACGGTGCTGGTAAGGCCGAAGGTACCTAATGCCACATTCCAGGCAGCCGGCAGTACTGGAGAGCACACGTCTGCACACGTTTCCTTTTTCAGCAACAATAAGCTCCCCCCCCCCATACGAAATTATCTGGGGCAGGGTGTGGTCCTTGTCCTCCTCTCTCTGAAGATTGTCATTGGATAGTCCTGGGCGTGCGTGGTTTTACTTGACGCCACCCTGCACCTGGCTGCACACATAGGTGCATCCACGCACATCTTGCGCGCTCTGACGGGAATCTCCGTCCCAATAACGCATACAAAAACATTATTTTACAGGGTTTTGTACTCACTATAATTCTGTGCCAGAATGCAGTGCGCTACGTACATGTGCATGGTGAGGTACATATGTGTGCATGGCACAGTACATACGTGTGCATAATGTGCTACATACGTGCAAATAGTGTTCATTATCCAATGTATTTTTACATTTTCTAATTTTCTCCATTTTTGTATTTTTAAAAAGACGTGAATGGTAATTTTCTCTCGAACTTAAGTAATTTCAAGAAAACTGAAAAATGCCCCAAAAAGCTGTTTTTGCTGCAAATTTGGCATAAAATGCTCCTATCCTTACCTGTGTAAGAATGAGCGCTCGCCCTGTAACTCGCCCTCTCTTTGCAGAAAGCCGCTCCCCACTATTTGCTTATAAAATATACGTATTATTTCCGTGTTCTCTTTATCTCTCCTGCACTGACCAGCTGGATCAACACAGCGCGAGTCCCACCCGCCCGTTCCTCGTCCCCACGCACATCCCCAGGGACTCTGTGTTAACCCTTGTTCTGCTGATGAAGTCTGCAGAGCTTCTCTCTCTGCCCGAGAGTCTGCTGACCACTGCTGACCACTTTCCTTGCTGTATATTTATAGAACATTGCACTTTAACCTTCCCAATATCACTCTATAAATCCGTCTATCTGCCTGAAGGGTCAATTCAATATACCCCGAAGCAAATCCCAATCAACGCCAGATATAGAATAAGGCCGGCGCGTTTCGCTCCATCAAACATTCCTTGCAGCACAGCTCTGCAGAACATCTATCTGTCAGAGACACTTGCAGAGCATTCCTTGCAGCACAGCTCTGCAGAACATCTCTCCCTGTCAGAGACACTTGCAGAGCATTCCTTGCAACACAGCTCTGCAGAACATCTCCCTGTCAGAGGTACTTGCAGAGCATTCCTTGCAGCACTGCTCTGCAGAACATCTCCCTGTCAGAGATACTTGCAGAGCATTCATTGCAGCACAGCTCTGCAGAACATCTCTCCCTGTCAGAGGTACTTGCAGAGCATTCCTTGCTGGACAGGTCTGCAGAATATCTCTCCCTGTCAGAGACACATGCAGAGCATTCCTTGCTGGATAGGTCTGCAGAATGCAGAACATCTCTCCCTGTCAGAGGTACTTGCAGATAATTCCTTGCTGGTTAGGTCTGCAGAATATCTCTCCCTGTCAGAGACACATGCAGAGCATTCCTTGCTGGATAGCTCTGCAAAACATTGCAGCTAATTCCTTCAGGGTGTGACCAATATGTGGAAGAAGATGATGAAACTCACAGAATGTGGATAAATGCCAGGGGCAGGGGCAGGGACAGGTATAAATAGGGGAGCAGGAATAATAACGTCATGTAATAATACTCTGTGAGGATGCAGTGGCTCTCTCTCTGTGCCGGGATTCTCCTCTGCACCTGCTCTGTCCGTGCTGATGCCGTCTGCTGTGAGTATAGAGGCAGTAAGGCACCGCAGAATGGGGGGTGCACACCTAATGTGGCTTTGTAAGCAATAAGGCACCGCAGAATGGGGGGGGGGGGGGGGGTGCACACCTAATGTGGCTTTGTAAGCAATAAGGCACCGCAGAATGTGGGGTGCACACCTCATGTGGCTTTGTATGCAATAATGCACCGCAGAATGGGGGGTGCAGATCTCATGTGGCTTTGTAAGCAATAAGGCACCGCAGAATGGGGGGTGCACACCTAATGTGGCTTTGTAAGCAATAAGGCACCGCAGAATGTGGGGTGCACACCTAATGTGGCTTTGTAAGCAATAAGGCACCGAAGAATGGGGGGTGCACACCTAATGTGGCTTTGTAAGCAATAAGGCACCGCAGAATGTGGGGTGCACACCTAATGTGGCTTTGTATGCAATAAGGCACCACAGAATGTGGGGTGCACACCTAATGTGGCTTTGTATGCAATAAGGCACCGCAGAATGGGGGGTGCACACCTAATGTGGCTTTGTAAGCAATAAGGCACCGCAGAATGGGGGGTGCACACCTCATGTGGCTTTGTATGCAATAAGGCACCGCAGAATGTGGGGTGCACACCTAATGTGGCTTTGTAAGCAATAAGGCACCGCAGAATGGGGGGTGCACACCTAATGTGGCTTTGTAAGCAATAAGGCACCGCAGAATGTGGGGTGCACACCTAATGTGGCTTTGTATGCAATAAGGCACCGCAGAATGTGGGGTGCACACCTAATGTGGCTTTGTAAGCAATAAGGCACCGCAGAATGGGGGGTGCACACCTAATGTGGCTTTGTATGCAATAAGGCACCGCAGAATGGGGGGTGCACACCTAATGTGGCTTTGTAAGCAATAAGGCACCGCAGAATGGGGGGTGCACACCTAATGTGGCTTTGTAAGCAATAAGGCACCGCAGAATGTGGGGTGCACACCTAATGTGGCTTTGTATGCAATAAGGCACCGCAGAATGTGGGGTGCACACCTAATGTGGCTTTGTATGCAATAAGGCACCACAGAATGGGGGGTGCACACCTAATGTGGCTTTGTATGCAATAAGGCACCGCAGAATGGGGGGTGCACACCTCATATGGCTTTGTATGCAATTAGGCACCGCAGATTGTGGGGTGCACACCTAATGTGGCTTTGTAAGCAATAAGGCACCGCAGAATGGGGGGTGCACACCTAATGTGGCTTTGTATGCAATAAGGCACCGCAGAATGTGGGGTGCACACCTCATGTGGCTTTGTATGCAATAAGGCACCGCAGAATGGGGGGTGCACACCTAATGTGGCTTTGTATGTAATAAGGCACCACAGAATGGGGGGTGCACACGTAATGTGGGTTTGTATGCAATAAGGCACCGCAGAATGGGGGGGGGGGGTGCACACCTAATGTGGCTTTGTATGCAATAAGGCACCGCAGAATGTGGGGTGCACACCTAATGTGGCTTTGTATGCAATAAGGCACCGCAGAATGGGGGGTGCACACCTAATGTGGCTTTGTAAGCAATAAGGCATTGCAGAATGGGGGGTGCACACCTCATGTGGCTTTGTATGCAATAAGGCACCGCAGAATGTGGGGTGCACACCTAATGTGGCTTTTTAAGCAATAAGGCACCGCAGAATGGGGGGTGCACACCTAATGTGGCTTTGTAAGCAATAAGGCACCGCAGAATGTGGGGTGCACACCTAATGTGGCTTTGTAAGCAATAAGGCACCGCAGAATGTGGGGTGCACACCTAATGTGGCTTTGTAAGCAATAAGGCACAGCAGAATGGGGGGTGCACACCTAATGTGGCTTTGTATGCAATAAGGCACCGCAGAATGTGGGGTGCACACCTAATGTGGCTTTGTATGCAATAAGGCACCGCAGAATGTGGGGTGCACACCTAATGTGGCTTTGTATGCAATAAGGCACCACAGAATGGGGGGTGCACACCTAATGTGGCTTTGTATGCAATAAGGCACCGCAGAATGTGGGGTGCACACCTAATGTGGCTTTGTATGCAATAAGGCACCGCAGAATGGGGGGTGCACACCTCATATGGCTTTGTATGCAATAAGGCACCGCAGATTGTGGGGTGCACACCTAATGTGGCTTTGAATGCAATAAGGCACCGCAGAATGGGGGGTGCACACCTAATGTGGCTTTGTATGCAATAAGGCACCACAGAATGTGGGGTGCACACCTCATGTGGCTTTGTATGCAATAAGGCACCGCAGAATGGGGGGTGCACACCTAATGTGGCTTTGTAAGCAATAAGGCACCACAGAATGGGGGGTGCACACGTAATGTGGGTTTGTATGCAATAAGGCACCGCAGAATGGGGGGGGGTGCACACCTAATGTGGCTTTGTACGCAATAAGGCACCGCAGAATGTGGGGTGCACACCTAATGTGGCTTTGTAAGCAATAAGGCACCGCAGAATGTGGGGTGCACACCTAATGTGGCTTTGTAAGCAATAAGGCACCGCAGAATGTGGGGTGCACACCTAATGTGGCTTTGTATGCAATAAGGCACCGCAGAATGTGGGGGTGCACACCTCATGTGGCTTTGTATGCAATAAGGCACTGCAGAATGGGGGGTGCACACCTAATGTGGCTTTGTATGCAATAAGGCACCACAGAATGGGGGGGGTGGGGGGTGCACACCTCATGTGGCTTTGTATGCAATAAGGCACCGCAGAATGTGGGGGTGCACACCTCATGTGGCTTTGTATGCAATAAGGCACTGCAGAATGGGGGGTGCACACCTAATGTGGCTTTGTATGCAATAAGGCACCACAGAATGGGGGGGGTGGGTGCACACCTAATGTGGCTTTGTAAGCAATAAGGCACCGCAGAATGGGGGGTGCACACCTAATGTGGCTTTGTAAGCAATAAGGCACCGCAGAATGTGGGGTGCACACCTAATGTGGCTTTGTAAGCAATAAGGCACCGCAGAATGGGGGGTGCACACCTAACGGAGTTTGTATGCAAAAAGGCACCGCAGAATGAGGGGGGGGGGGGTGCACACCTCATGTGGCTTTGTATGCAATAAGGCACCGCAGAATGTGGGGTGCACACCTAATGTGGCTTTGTAAGCAATAAGGCACCGCAGAATGTGGGGTGCACACCTAATGTGGCTTTGTAAGCAATAAGGCACCGCAGAATGTGGGGTGCACACCTAATGTGGCTTTGTATGCAATAAGGCACCGCAGAATGTGGGGGTGCACACCTCATGTGGCTTTGTATGCAATAAGGCACCGCAGAATGGGGGTTGCACACCTAATGTGGGTTTGTAAGCAATAAGGCACCGCAGAATGGGGGGTGCACACCTAATGTGGCTTTGTAAGCAATAAGGCACCACAGAATGGGGGGTGCACACCTAACGGAGTTTGTATGCAACAGGCACCGCAGAATGAGGGGGGGGGGGGTGCACACCTCATGTGGCTTTGTATGCAATAAGGCAATTCTGTGGGTCTTCCTTTCTCCTCCCAGCTGTCCCAGATGTGCAGAAGTCTTTGGTCACTTCCCTCATGCTGAGTATGTCACAGTCTGTGGGCCCTGATGTCACCCCAGACCCCAGCGTCCTGCTGGCTCTGAATCTGGGTAATAATCTGGACCTCATTACCCGAGACCAGCTGACCACACAGCTGAAAGAAGATGCGCTTAAGAGAGTGACTCAGGGTGAGGGACCTTATTATATACCCCAACTAACCTGCATCTACTCACACCAATATTAATGTGCTGACACCTACTCACACTAATATTAATGTGCTGACACCTACTCACACTAATATTAATGTGCTGACACCTACTCACACTAATATTAATGTGCTGACACCCACTCACACTAATATTAATGTACTGACACGTACTCACACTAATATTAATGTGCTGTCACCTACTCACACTAATATTAATGTACTGACACCTACTCACACTAATATTAATGTACTGACATCTACTCACACTAATATTAATGTACTGACATCTACTCACACTAATATTAATGTACAGTACTGACATCCACTCACACTAATATTAATGTACTGACATCTACTCACACTAATATTAATGTACTGACACCCACTCACACTAATATTAATGTACTGACATCCACTCACACTAATATTAATGTACTGACATCTACTCACACTAATATTAATGTACTGACATCTACTCACACTAATATTAATGTACTGACACCTACTCACACTAATATTAATGTACTGACACCTACTCACACTAATATTAATGTACTGACATCCACTCACACTAATATTAATGTACTGACATCTACTCACACTAATATTAATGTAATGACATCTACTCACACTAATATTAATGTACTGACACCCACTCACACTAATATTAATGTACTGACATCTACTCACACTAATATTAATGTGCTGACACCTACTCACACTAATATTAATGTACTGACATCCACTCACACTAATATTAATGTACTGACACCTACTCACACTAATATTAATGTACTGACACCTACTCACACTAATATTAATGTACTGACACCCACTCACACTAATATTAATGTACTGGCACCTACTCACACTAATATTAATGTACTGGCATGCACTCACACTAATATTAAAGTACTGACACCTACTCACACTAATATTAATGTACTGACATCTACTCACACTAATATTAATGTACTGACATCCACTCACACTAATATTAATGTACTGACACCTACTCACACTAATATTAATGTACTGACACCTACTCACACTAATATTAATGTACTGACATCCACTCACACTAATATTAATGTACTGACATCCACTCACACTAATATTAATGTACTGACACCTACTCACACTAATATTAATGTACTGACACACACTCACACTAATATTAATGTGCTGACACCCACTCACACTAATATTAATGTACTGACACGTACTCACACTAATATTAATGTGCTGTCACCTACTCACACTAATATTAATGTACTGACACCTACTCACACTAATATTAATGTACTGACATCTACTCACACTAATATTAATGTACTGACACCTACTCACACTAATATTAATGTACTGACACGTACTCACACTAATATTAATGTGCTGTCACCTACTCACACTAATATTAATGTGCTGACACCCACTCACACTAATATTAATGTACTGACACCTACTCACACTAATATTAATGTACTGACACCTACTCACACTAATATTAATGTACTGACACCTACTCACACTAATATTAATGTACTGACATCTACTCACACTAATATTAATGTACTGACACCTACTCACACTAATATTAATGTACTGACACCTACTCACACTAATATTAATGTACTGACACCTACTCACACTAATATTAATGTACTGACACCTACTCACACTAATATTAATGTGCTGTCACCTACTCACACTAATATTAATGTACTGACACCTACTCACACTAATATTAATGTACTGACATCCACTCACACTAATATTAATGTACTGACACGTACTCACACTAATATTAATGTACTGACACCTACTCACACTAATATTAATGTACTGACACCTACTCACACTAATATTAATGTACTGACACCTACTCACACTAATATTAATGTACTGACACCTACTCACACTAATATTAATGTACTGACACCTACTCACACTAATATTAATGTACTGACACCTACTCACACTAATATTAATGTACTGACACCCACTCACACTAATATTAATGTACTGACACCTACTCACACTAATATTAATGTACTGACACCTACTCACACTAATATTAATGTGCTGACACCCACTCACACTAATATTAATGTACTGACACCTACTCACACTAATATTAATGTACTGACATCTACTCACACTAATATTAATGTACTGACACCTACTCACACTAATATTAATGTACTGACATCTACTCACACTAATATTAATGTACTGACACGTACTCACACTAATATTAATGTGCTGACATCCACTCACACTAATATTAATGTACTGACACCCACTCACACTAATATTAATGTACTGACACCTACTCACACTAATATTAATGTACTGACACCTACTCACACTAATATTAATGTGCTGACACCCACTCACACTAATATTAATGTACTGACACCTACTCACACTAATATTAATGTACTGACATCTACTCACACTAATATTAATGTACTGACACCTACTCACACTAATATTAATGTACTGACACCCACTCACACTAATATTAATGTACTGACACCTACTCACACTAATATTAATGTACTGACACCTACTCACACTAATATTAATGTACTGACACCTACTCACACTAATATTAATGTACTGACACCTACTCACACTAATATTAATGTACTGACATCTACTCACACTAATATTAATGTACTGACACCTACTCACACTAATATTAATGTACTGACACCCACTCACACTAATATTAATGTACTAACACCTACTCACACTAATATTAATGTACTGACATCTACTCACACTAATATTAATGTACTGACATCTACTCACACTAATATTAATGTACTGACACCTACTCACACTAATATTAATGTACTGACATCTACTCACACTAATATTAATGTACTGACACCCACTCACACTAATATTAATGTACTGACACCTACTCACACTAATATTAATGTACTGACATCTACTCACACTAATATTAATGTACTGACACCCACTCACACTAATATTAATGTACTAACACCTACTCACACTAATATTAATGTACTGACATCTATTCACACTAATATTAATGTACTGACACCTACTCACACTAATATTAATGTACTGACACGTACTCACACTAATATTAATGTACTGACACCTACTCACACTAATATTAATGTACTGACATCTACTCACACTAATATTAATGTACTGACATCTACTCACACTAATATTAATGTACTGACATCTACTCACACTAATATTAATGTACTGACACCCACTCACACTAATATTAATGTACTGACACCTACTCACACTAATATTAATGTACTGACATCTACTCACACTAATATTAATGTACTGACACCTACTCACACTAATATTAATGTACTAACACCTACTCACACTAATATTAATGTGCTGACACCTACTCACACTAATATTAATGTACTGACACCTACTCACACTAATATTAATGTACTGACACCTACTCACACTAATATTAATGTACTGACACCTACTCACACTAATATTAATGTACTGACATCTACTCACACTAATATTAATGTACTGACACCTACTCACACTAATATTAATGTACTAACACCTACTCACACTAATATTAATGTGCTGACACCTACTCACACTAATATTAATGTACTGACATCTACTCACACTAATATTAATGTACTGACACCTACTCACACTAATATTAATGTACTGACACCTACTCACACTAATATTAATGTACTGACACCTACTCACACTAATATTAATGTACTGACACCCACTCACACTAATATTAATGTACTGACACCTACTCACACTAATATTAATGTACTGACACCCACTCACACTAATATTAATGTACTGACACCTACTCACACTAATATTAATGTACTGACACCTACTCACACTAATATTAATGTACTGACACCCACTCACACTAATATTAATGTACTGACACCCACTCACACTAATATTAATGTACTGACACCTACTCACACTAATATTAATGTACTGACACCTACTCACACTAATATTAATGTACTGACACCTACTCACACTAATATTAATGTACTGACACCCACTCACACTAATATTAATGTACTGACACACACTCACACTAATATTAATGTACTGACACCTACTCACACTAATATTAATGTACTGACACCTACTCACACTAATATTAATGTACTGACACCCACTCACACTAATATTAATGTACTAACACCTACTCACACTAATATTAATGTACTGACATCTACTCACACTAATATTAATGTACTGACACCTACTCACACTAATATTAATGTACTGACATCTACTCACACTAATATTAATGTACTGACATCTACTCACACTAATATTAATGTACTGACATCTACTCACACTAATATTAATGTACTGACATCTACTCACACCAATATTAATGTACTGACACCTACTCACACTAATATTAATGTACTGACATCTACTCACACTAATATTAATGTACTGACACCTACTCACACTAATATTAATGTACTGACATCTACTCACACTAATATTAATGTGCTGACACCTACTCACACTAATATTAATGTACTGACACCTACTCACACTAATATTAATGTACTGACACGTACTCACACTAATATTAATGTACTGACACCTACTCACACTAATATAAATGTACTGACATCTACTCACACTAATATTAATGTACTGACACGTACTCACACTAATATTAATGTACTGACACCTACTCACACTAATATAAATGTACTGACATCTACTCACACTAATATTAATGTAC
Organism: Ascaphus truei; assembly: GCF_040206685.1. Classification (NCBI taxonomy): domain Eukaryota; kingdom Metazoa; phylum Chordata; class Amphibia; order Anura; family Ascaphidae; genus Ascaphus; species Ascaphus truei. The sequence goes on from NW_027453836.1 coordinate 460,486, forward strand.
TGACACCTACTCACACTAATATAAATGTACTGACACCTACTCACACTAATATTAATGTACTGACACCTACTCACACTAATATTAATGTACTGACACGTACTCACACTAATATTAATGTACTGACACCTACTCACACTAATATAAATGTACTGACATCTACTCACACTAATATTAATGTACTGACACCTACTCACACTAATATTAATGTACTGACATCTACTCACACTAATATTAATGTACTGACACCTACTCACACTAATATTAATGTACTGACATCTACTCACACTAATATTAATGTACTGACATCCACTCACACTAATATTAATGTACTCACACCTACTCACACTAATATTAATGTACTGACACCTACTCACACTAATATTAATGTACTGACACCTACTCACACTAATATTAATGTACTGACACCTACTCACACTAATATTAATGTACTGACACCTACTCACACTAATATTAATGTGCTGACACCTACTCACACTAATATTAATGTACTGACATCCACTCACACTAATATTAATGTACTGACATCCACTCACACTAATATTAATGTACTGACATCCACTCACACTAATATTAATGTACTGACATCCACTCACACTAATATTAATGTGCTGACACCTACTCACACTAATATTAATGTACTGACACCTACTCACACTAATATTAATGTGCTGACACCTACTCACACTAATATTAATGTACTGACACCTACTCACACTAATATTAATGTGCTGACACCTACTCACACTAATATTAATGTACTGACACCTACTCACACTAATATTAATGTACTGACATCCACTCACACTAATATTAATGTACTGACACCTACTCACACTAATATTAATGTGCTGACACCTACTCACACTAATATTAATGTACTGACATCCACTCACACTAATATTAATGTACTGACATCCACTCACACTAATATTAATGTACTGACATCCACTCACACTAATATTAATGTACTGACATCCACTCACACTAATATTAATGTGCTGACACCTACTCACACTAATATTAATGTACTGACACCTACTCACACTAATATTAATGTGCTGACACCTACTCACACTAATATTAATGTACTGACACCTACTCACACTAATATTAATGTGCTGACACCTACTCACACTAATATTAATGTACTGACACCTACTCACACTAATATTAATGTACTGACATCCACTCACACTAATATTAATGTACTGACATCTACTCACACTAATATTAATGTACTGACACCTACTCACACTAATATTAATGTACTGACATCCACTCACACTAATATTAATGTACTGACACCTACTCACACTAATATTAATGTACTGACATCCACTCACACTAATATTAATGTACTGACACCTACTCACACTAATATTAATGTACTGACATCCACTCACACTAATATTAATGTACTGACATCCACTCACACTAATATTAATGTACTGACACCTACTCACACTAATATTAATGTACTGACACCTACTCACACTAATATTAATGTACTGACACCTACTCACACTAATATTAATGTGCTGACATCCAATAATCGTCCGAGCTGTAATATTCCCTAAACCATAACACTAATATAACTATCTTACTAACAACATCTTCACTTTATACAATCACTATACCAGTCTCACCCTAATGTAACAAACACAACGCGTTATCTCACCCTAATGTAACAAACACAAAGCCTCATCTCACCCTAATGTAACAAACACAAAGCCTCATCTCACCCTAATGTAACAAACACAAAGCCTTATCTCACCCTAATGTAACAAACACAACTCCATATCTCACCCTAATGTAACAAACACAACGCGTTATCTCACCCTAATGTAACAAACACAAAGCCTTATCTCACCCTAATGTAACAAACACAACTCCATATCTCACCCTAATGTAACAAACACAACTCCATATCTCACCCTAATGTAACAAACACAAAGCCTCATCTCACCCTAATGTAACAAACACAAAGCCTTATCTCACCCTAATGTAACAAACACAATGCCTCATCTCACCCTAATGTAACAAACACAACGCGTTATCTCACCCTAATGTAACAAACACAAAGCCTCATCTCACCCTAATCTAACAAACACAACTTCATATCTCACCCTAATGTAACAAACACAAAGCCTCATCTCACCCTAATCTAACAAACACAAAGCCTTATCTCACCCTAATGTAACAAACACAAAGCCTTATCTCACCCTAATGTAACAAACACAATGCCTCATATCACCCTAATGTAACAAACACAACGCCTCATCTCACCATAATGTAACAAACACAACGCCTCATCACACCCTAATGTAACAAACACAAAGCGTTATCTCACCCTAATGTAACAAACAAAACGCCTCATCTCACCCTAATGTAACAAACACAAAGCCTTATCTCACCCTAATGTAACAAACACAAAGCCTTATCTCACCCTAATGTAACAAACACAAAGCCTTATCTCACCCTAATGTAACAAACACAATGCCTCATCTCACCCTAATGTACAGTAACAAACAGAAAGCCTCATCTCACCCTAATGTAACAAACACAACTCCATATCTCACCCTAATGTAACAAACACAAAGCCTCATCTCACCCTAATGTAACAAACACAAAGCCTTATCTCACCCTAATGTAACAAACACAACGCCTTATCTCACCCTAATGTAACAAACACAAAGCCTTATCTCACCCTAATGTAACAAACACAAAGCCTTATCTCACCCTAATGTAACAAACACAATGCGTCATCTCACCCTAATGTAACAAACACAAAGCCTCATCTCACCCTAATGTAACAAACACAACTCCATATCTCACCCTAATGTAACAAACACAAAGCCTCATCTCATCCTAATCTAACAAACACAAAGCCTTATCTCACCCTAATGTAACAAACACAACGCCTTATCTCACCCTAATGTAACAAACACAACTCCATATCTCACCCTAATGTAACAAACACAACGCCTCATCTCACCCTAATGTAACAAATACAACGCCTTATCTCACCCTAATTTAACAAACACAAAGCCTTATCTCACCCTAATGTAACAAACACAAAGCCTTATCTCACCCTAATGTAGCAAACACAACGCCTTATCTCACCCTAATGTAACAAACACAATGCCTCATCTCACCCTAATGTAACAAACACAAAGCCTCATCTCACCCTAATGTAACAAACACAACGCCTTATCTCACCCTAATGTAACAAACACAAAGCCTCATCTCACCCTAATGTAACAAACACAACGCCTCATCTCACCCTAATGTAACAAACACAAAGCCTCATCTCACCCTAATGTAACAAACACAAAGCCTCATCTCACCCTAATGTAACAAACACAACGCCTCATCTCACCCTAATGTAACAAACACAACGCCTCATCTCACCCTAATGTAACAAACACAAAGCCTCATCTCACCCTAATGTAACAAACACAAAGCCTCATCTCACCCTAATGTAACAAACACAAAGCCTCATCTCACCCTAATGTAACAAACACAACGCGTTATCCCACCCTAATGTAACAAACACAATGCCTCATCTCACCCTAATGTAACAAACACAACTCCATATCTCACCCTAATGTAACAAACACAACGCCTCATCTCACCCTAATGTAACAAACACAAAGCCTTATCTCACCCTAATGTAACAAACACAACGCCTTATCTCACCCTAATGTAACAAACACAACGCCTTTCTCACCCTAATGTAACAAACACAACGCGTTCTCACCCTAATTTAACAAACACAACGCGTTATCTCACCCTAATGTAACAAACACAACGCCTTATCTCACCCTAATGTAACAAACACAACGTGTTCTCACCCTAATGTAACAAACACAACGCGTTATCTCACCCTAATGTAACAAACACAACGCCTTATCTCACCCTAATGTAACAAATACAACGCGTTATCTCACCCTACTGTAACAAACACAACGCCTCATCTCACCCTAATGTAACAAACACAAAGCCTCATCTCACCCTAATGTAACAAACACAATGCGTTATCTCACCCTAATGTAACAAACACAAAGCCTCATCTCACCCTAATGTAACAAACACAAAGCCTCATCTCACCCTAATGTAACAAACACAAAGCCTCATCTCACCCTAATGTAACAAACACAAAGCCTCATCTCACCCTAATGTAACAAACACAACGCCTCATCTCACCCTAATGTAACAAACACAAAGCCTCATCTCACCCTAATGTAACAAACACAACGCGTTATCCCACCCTAATGTAACAAACACAATGCCTCATCTCACCCTAATGTAACAAACACAACTCCATCTCACCCTAATGTAACAAACACAACGCCTCATCTCAGCCTAATGTAACAAACACAAAGCCTTATCTCACCCTAATGTAACAAACACAACGCCTTATCTCACCCTAATGTAACAAACACAACGCCTTTCTCACCCTAATGTAACAAACACAACGCGTTCTCACCCTAATGTAACAAACACAACGCGTTATCTCACCCTAATGTAACAAACACAACGCCTTATCTCACCCTAATGTAACAAACACAACGTGTTCTCACCCTAATGTAACAAACACAACGCGTTATCTCACCCTAATGTAACAAACACAACGCCTTATCTCACCCTAATGTAACAAACACAACGCGTTATCTCACCCTAATGTAACAAACACAACGCCTCATCTCACCCTAATGTAACAAACACAACGCCTCATCTCACCCTAATGTAACAAACACAAAGCCTCATCTCACCCTAATGTAACAAACACAAAGCCTCATCTCACCCTAATGTAACAAACACAACGCCTCATCTCACCCTAATGTAACAAACACAATGCGTTATCTCACCCTAATGTAACAAACACAACGCATTATCTCACCCTAATGTAACAAACACAAAGCCTCATCTCACCCTAATGTAACAAACACAACTCCATATCTCACCCTAATGTAACAAACACAAAGCCTCATCTCACCCTAATGTAACAAACACAACTCCATATCTCACCCTAATGTAACAAACACAAAGCCTCATCTCACCCTAATGTAACAAACACAAAGCCTCATCTCACCCTAATGTAACAAACACAAAGCCTCATCTCACCCTAATGTAACAAACACAAAGCCTCATCTCACCCTAATGTAACAAACACAACGCCTCATCTCACCCTAATGTAACAAACACAATGCGTTATCTCACCCTAATGTAACAAACACAACGCCTCATCTCACCCTAATGTAACAAACACAGCGCCTCATCACACCCTAATGTAACAAACACAACGCCTCATCTCACCCTAATGTAACAAATACAACACCTCATCTCACCCTAATGTAACAAACACAACGCGTTCTCACCCTAATGTAACAAACACAACGCGTTATCTCACCCTAATGTAACAAACACAACGCCTTATCTCACCCTAATGTAACAAACACAACGTGTTCTCACCCTAATGTAACAAACACAACGCGTTATCTCACCCTAATGTAACAAACACAACGCGTTATCTCACCCTAATGTAACAAACACAACGCCTCATCTCACCCTAATGTAACAAACACAAAGCCTCATCTCACCCTAATGTAACAAACACAAAGCCTCATCTCACCCTAATGTAACAAACACAACGCCTCATCTCACCCTAATGTAACAAACACAACGCCTCATCTCACCCTAATGTAACAAACACAATGCCTCATCTCACCCTAATGTAACAAACACAAAGCCTCATCTCACCCTAATGTAACAAACACAACGCCTCATCTCACCCTAATGTAACAAACACAATGCGTTATCTCACCCTAATGTAAAAAACACAACGCCTTATCTCACCCTAATGTAACAAACACAACGCGTTATCTCACCCTAATGTAACAAACACAACGCCTCATCTCACCCTAATGTAACAAACACAAAGCCTCATCTCACCCTAATGTAACAAACGCAATGCGTTATCTCACCCTAATGTAACAAACACAAAGCCTCATCTCACCCTAATGTAACAAACACAAAGCCTCATCTCACCCTAATGTAACAAACACAAAGCCTCATCTCACCCTAATGTAACAAACACAAAGCCTCATCTCACCCTAATGTAACAAACACAACGCCTCATCTCACCCTAATGTAACAAACACAACGCGTTATCTCACCCTAATGTAACAAACACAACTCCATATCTCACCCTAATGTAACAAACACAAAGCCTCATCTCACGCTAATGTAACAAATGCAATGCGTTATCTCACCCTAATGTAACAAACACAAAGCCTCATCTCACCCTAATGTAACAAACACAACGCCTCATCACACCCTAATGTAACAAACACAACGCCTCATCACACCCTAATGTAACAAACACAACGCCTCATCTCACCCTAATCTAACAAACACAATGCGTTATCTCACCCTAATGTAACAAACACAAAGCCTTATCTCACCCTAATGTAACAAACACAACGCGTTATCTCACCCTAATGTAACCGGCCCAAAGCCTCATCTCACCCTAATGTAACAAACACAACGCCTCATCTCACCCTAATGTAGCCAAATGTTATCTTTGATGCTGATTATAGAGTATTCCCTATATTAAGAAACCGTAACGCCAACTCTCATTTTTACCCTACTTGATTCAATAACAATATGAACTCTGCACAAGATATTCTGCATTCCCTCTCCAATAACCTGCCAAAACCCCAGGGTTCCCCTGTACCCCCGGCTCTGACCCCGTACCCCCGGCTCTGACCCTGTACCCCCTGCCCCCCCCCCCCCCACTAGTCTCATCTTTTTGCTGAGGAGATGTTCTGATGTCTTTCCTCCCAGATTTGCCTTTCACCTCCGGGCTGGTTGCACTATACACCCTCGCTCTGCGCTCTTCCTGCTGTGACCCCAACAAAGTCCCCAGTCCTGAAGGAAACACCAACCTCGTAGCTCTCCTAGAGGGGAAAACCCAGGAGGAGATAGCAAGCGTTGGTGAGTCGGAAACACCGAGAGAGATTGATGCTAGAACACAAGTTTATGATGTGCATGTGGTTGGTGAGAGACTTGATGAATTTCTTCTTTACTGAGAGAGTAGTGGATATATGGGACCGCCTACCAGGAAAGTGGGTGTGAGGGTTCACAAGCAAAGAAGCAGCAAGTCACTTCATCATATAAATGGGTTACCACTGGGTGTGTCTCGGAGGTGCAGACAGCCAAACACCAATGATTCAAACGCAGAGATGAACCAGAACACACTCATTTTGCAGATATTACTTTATCCTGATTGACGTGAGAACGTAACTTGATTTCTCTGCACCAGAGGGTTCCCCGGAGCCCAGGAGAATGGGGAAACTGGGCAGGGCACGTGGTCCTTAACTCTTGTCAGTTTTGATAGTTTCTCCTGGCTAATTAAACATTGACTCCCTTGTAGAACAGACTCATTCCCCGCTGACCACCTTTTACCAGCTGGCTCTGGATGTCCTAGCCCTGTGTGTGATGTCAAGCCCTGAGGCCTGTGCAGCCAGTGACACACTGGCCAAGTCTATTCTAAGAAACCCAACAGGACCAGCATTCTCTGTAGGTGAGTCAGAGCATGGTGACTGAGCTCTCTCTCACACCTAGAGCCTGAGGTATCTATCACACCTAGAGCCTGAGCTATCACACATAGTGCCTGAGCTATCTCCCTCACCTAGTGCCTGAGCTATCTCCCACTCCTAGAGCCTGAGCTATCTCCCTCACCTAGTGCCTGAGCTATCTCCCTCACCTAGTGCCTGAGCTATCTCCCTCACCTAGTGCCTGAGCTATCACACCTAGAGCCTGAGCTATCACACCTAGAGCCTGAGCTATCTCCCTCACCTAGTGCCTGAGCTATCTCCCACACCTAGTGCCTGAGCTATCTATCACACCTAGAGCCTGAGCTATCTCCCACACCTAGTGCCTGAGCTATCTCCCTCACCTAGTGCCTGAGCTATCTCCCTCACCTAGTGCCTGAGCTATCTCTCACACCTAGTGCCTGAGCTATCTCTCACACCTAGAGCCTGAGCTATCTCCCACACCTAGTGCCTGAGCTATCTCCCACACCTAGTGCCTGAGCTATCTCCCACACCTAGTGCCTAAGCTATCTCTCACACAAAGTGCCTGAGCTATCTCCCACACCTAGTGCCTGAGCTATCTCTCACACCTAGTGCCTGAGCTATCTCTCACACCTAGTGCCTGAGCTATCTCCCTCACCTAGTGCCTGAGCTATCTATCACACCTAGAGCCTGAGCTATCTCCCTCACCTAGTGCCTGAGCTATCTCCCTCACCTAGTGCCTGAGCTATCACACCTAGAGCCTGAGCTATCTCCCTCACCTAGTGCCTGAGCTATCTCCCTCACCTAGTGTATGAGCTATCTCCCTCACCTAGAGCCTGAGCTATCTCCCTCACCTAGTGCCTGAGCTATCTCCCACTCCTAGAGCCTGAGCTATCTCCCTCACCTAGTGCCTGAGCTATCTCCCTCACCTAGTGACTGAGCTATCTCCCTCACCTAGTGCCTGAGCTATCACACCTAGAGCCTGAGCTATCACACCTAGAGCCTGAGCTATCTCCCTCACCTAGTGCCTGAGCTATCTCCCTCACCTAGTGCCTGAGCTATCTCTCACACCTAGTGCCTGAGCTATCTCCCACACCTAGTGCCTGAGCTATCTCCCTCACCTAGTGCCTGAGCTATCTCTCACACCTAGAGCCTGAGCTATCTCCCACACCTAGTGCCTGAGCTATCTCCCACACCTAGTGCCTGAGCTATCTCCCACACCTAGTGCCTGAGCTATCTCTCACACATAGTGCCTGAGCTATCTCCCACACCTAGGGCCTGAGCTATCTCTCACACCTAGTGCCTGAGCTATCTCCCTCACCTAGTGCCTGAGCTATCTATCACACCTAGAGCCTGAGCTATCTCCCTCACCTAGTGCCTGAGCTATCTCCCTCACCTAGTGCCTGAGCTATCACACCTAGTGCCTGAGCTATCTCCCTCCCCTAGTGCCTGAGCTATCTCCCTCACCTAGTGCCTGAGCTATCTCCCACACCTAGTGCCTGAGCTATCTATCACACCTAGAGCCTGAGCTATCTATCACACCTAGTGCCTGAGCTATCTCCCTCACCTAGTGCCTGAGCTATCACACCTAGAGCCTGAGCTATCTCCCTCACCTAGTGCCTGAGCTATCACACCTAGAGCCTGAGCTATCTCCCTCACCTAGTGCCTGAGCTATCTCCCTCACCTAGAGCCTGAGCTATCTCCCTCACCTAGTGCCTGAGCTATCTCCCTCACCTAGTGCCTGAGCTATCTCCCTCACCTAGTGCCTGAGCTATCACACCTAGAGCCTGAGCTATCTCTCACACCTAGTGCCTGAGCTATCTCCCTCACCTAGAGCCTGAGCTATCTCCTTCACCTAGTGCCTGAGCTATCTCCTTCACCTAGTGCCTGAGCTATCTCCTTCACCTAGTGCCTGAGCTATCTCCCTCACCTAGTGCCTGAGCTATCTCCCTCACCTAGTGCCTGAGCTATCTCCCTCACCTAGAGCCTGAGCTATCTCCCTCACCTAGTGCCTGAGCTATCTCTCACACCTAGTGCCGGAGCTACAGTATCTCCCTCACCTAGTGCCTGAGCTATCTCCCTCACCTAGTGCCTAAGCTATCTCCCTCACCTAGAGCCTGAGCTATCTATCACACCTAGTGCCTGAGCTATCTATCACACCTAGTGCCTGAGCTATCTATCACACCTAGTGCCTGAACTATCTATCACACCTAGTGCCAGAGCTATCTCCCTCACCTAGAGGCCGAGCACTTTCTCTAACTCTGAGCCTGAGCTATCTATCACACCTAGTGCCTGAGCTATCTCCCTCACCTAGTGCCTGAGCTATCTCCCTCACCTAGAGCCTGAGCTATCTCCCTCACCTAGAGCCTGAGCTATCTCCCTCACCTAGTGCCTGAGCTATCTCCCTCACCTAGTGCCTGAGCTATCTCCCTCACCTAGAGCCTGAGCTATCTCTCACACCTAGTGCCTGAGCTATCTCCCTCACCTAGTGCCTGAGCTATCTCCCTCACCTAGTGCCTGAGCAATCTCCCTCACCTAGTGCCTGAGCAATCTCCCTCACCTAGAGCCTGAGCTATCTATCACACCTAGAGCCTGAGCTATCTATCACACCTAGTGCCTGAGCTATCTATCACACCTAGAGCCTATGCTATCTATCACACCTAGAGCCTGAGCTATCTATCACACCTAGTGCCTGAACTATCTATCACACCTAGTGCCTGAGCTATCTTTCTCACCTAGTGCCTGAGCTATCTCTCACACCTAGTGCCTGAGCTATCTCTCACACCTAGTGCCTGAGCTATCTCCCACACCTAGTGCCTGAGCTATCTCCCACACCTAGTGCCTGAGCTATCTCCCACACCTAGTGCCTGAGCTATCTCCCACACCTAGTGCCTGAGCTATCTCCCACACCTAGTGCCTGAGCTATCTCTCACACCTAGTGCCTGAGCTATCTCTCACACCTAGTGCCTGAGCTATCTCTCACACCTAGTGCCTGAGCTATCTCTCACACCTAGTGCCTGAGCTATCTCCCACACCTAGTGCCTGAGCTATCTCCCTCACCTAGTGCCTGAGCTATCTCTCACACCTAGTGCCTGAGCTATCTCTCACACCTAGTGCCTGAGCTATCTCCCACACCTAGTGCCTGAGCTATCTCCCACACCTAGTGCCTGAGCTATCTCCCACACCTAGTGTCTGAGCTATCTCCCACACCTAGTGCCTGAGCTATCTCTCACACCTAGTGCCTGAGCTATCTCCCACACCTAGTGCCTGAGCTATCTCCCACACCTAGTGCCTGAGCTATCTCCCACACCTAGTGCCTGAGCTATCTCCCTCACCTAGTGCCTGAGCAATCTCCCTCACCTAGAGCCTGAGCTATCTCCCTCACCTAGAGCCTGAGCTATCTCCCACACCTAGAGACTGAGCTCTTTCTCTAACTCTGAGCCTGAGCTCTCTCTCACACCTAGTGCCTGATTTCTCTCTTGCACCCAGAGCCTGATTTCTCTCTCACACTTAGAGCCTGAGCTCTCTCTCACACCTAGAACCTGAGCTCTCTCTCTCACACCTAGAGCCTGAGCTCTCTCTCTCTCACCTGAGCTCTCTATCTCACACGTAGAGACTGAGCTATTTCTCACACCTAGAGACTGAGCTCTCTCTCGCACCTAGAACCTGAACTCTCTCTCTCACACCTAGAGACCGAGCTCTCTCTCACACCTAAAGACTGAGCTCTCTCTCTCGCTCCCAGAGACTGAGCTCTCTCTCTCGCACCCAGAACCTGAGCTCTCTCTTGCACACCTAGAGCCTGGGCTCTCTTGCCCACCTAGAGCCTGAGCTCTCTCGCACACCTAGAACCTGATCAATCTTTATCACTAGTTTTCTGCATTTTTCTCGGTCACCTTAAAGATGGCGTAAGTCTTTTTTTGGCGCAGATCCTAATGCAGCGTGCGCCACATTATACACAGGACTCAACCAAGTCAGCGCAGACCCCTCCTTATACACAGAGCCCATAGCACACACACCACCTTATACACAGAGCCCATAGCACACACACACCTCTTTATACATAGAGCCCATAGCACAAAAATAAGGATGAGCACAGTGTAACCCCCACATGTATGTAACCCCCACATGTATGTAACCCCCACATGTATGTAACCCCCACGCGTATGTAACTCCCCACGTATGTGCGTATCACAGACACAGCGGCCGTGGCAGTCCTGGGATTCACGTGCGTGCTGGAGATGGACTCTCTCCCCCAGAACAGCTTGGAATCAGTGAAGCCGGCTCTGTCCGTGGTGCTGGACCGGATCCTGGGAGCACAGAACGGTGGGGTCATCGGGAATATATACAGCACTGGTCTGGCTGGGCAGGTACACAGATTCCTATTCTCAGGGCTATATATATATATATTGTATTGTATGTCTTTATTTATATAGCGCCAAGAGTGTACTCAGCGCTTCACAAAGAATACAGTACAGGGAATTATAATAATACAATAAGTGCAGCAAAAAAACAGAATAGGAAAGGAAATCCCTGCCCCGAAGAGCTTACAATCTAAGAGGTTTGAGGGGAAACTTAAAGAGACAGCAGGTGAGGGAATAAGTGCTGTAGATGGGTGTGCTGGGCCACAATGGGTGGTATAAGTGACTGTGGGACAGTAGCCAGGAGTGCAAGCTATTGGGATGCTTGATTTGTGGGGCGAGTTTTAAGTTTAGTCAGTATTAAATGAAAAGGTTAACACCATTTACAGGGGAAGAGATGGCAGGGAGGCATGAGTGAGATCAGGTGTGTGTGTCTGGGTTCAGGCTTAGGGGAGAACCCCAGCAGCAGGAAGGAATAGATAGAGGGTGTGAATAGAGGATTTCTGTGGGTGTTTTTTATTGAGGGGTAAATAAGTTGTTGGGAGAGAGGTGTATAAATAATGGTGCAGTGGGGAGTGGAGAAGTTGGAGAGAACAGAGATGTTCACAAAGGAGTGAGGAAACAGTAAACAGAAAAAGCAATAGGGAGGGCATAGTGAGATACAGGAGGAGAGAGTTCCCAGGTACTGGAGGATAGGAAGAGTACAAAGAATCACAGCTTTTGGAAAGTAAAGTTCTCACAGTTGTAAAGTTGTTGTTCAGAGTCCAGATCTTCCTCAAATCTCCACCTCCAATTTCAACTCCAAGATTAACTCTGCCAGACACATAAATGTTACACACAGCATACGTCTCACAGCCAGGGTATCCTGCCTTAAGTATTCTTAAACACAGTCACATTGACTAACAATTAAGGGAGGGGTCTGCCTAATCAACTCAGGCACACCAAATTGTTAATTACATGTTAGGATCTTGCAAATTGATAGTAGAATCCAGCTCACACAAACCAATATTAATACATTTATATAATATATAGATATAGCAAGTATTACCAGATCTTCATCCGGAAAGAAGAGACAGCACACAGACAAGTTGAAATGTCAATATATTGAGGTAACAAGAAACCAAGGCACCACATCCGGATGTAATATATTGACATTTCAGCTTGGCTGTGTGCTGTCTCTTCTTTCCGGATGAAGATCTGGTAATACCTGCTATATCTATATCGCATATGGGATAAGCATCAGTGTTTCAGTGTTTACAGAGTGCCTGCTGCCTTGTTTCATATATATATATAACAATGAAAAGAAAAAGAAAAGCGTTTTGTTTAAATAATTTTTGTATTTTATGTTTGATTATTTGTGCTGTTAAATAAATCATATTTTTATTTGATATTTGTTCTGAGTATACGTGAGTGCTGAGTTGGGACGCTTTTCTTTTTCTTTTCATTGTTATATTCAGTGTTCGACAAACCTATACATTTGCTCGTCCCGGGCGAGTGGATTTAACCCCCGGGCGAGTAAATATTGGCCCAAGCAGCACACGTTTGGTACTAGGTGGCGAGTAGATTTTTTTGTGTGGCGAGTAGATTTTTTGGTGATTTGTCAACCACTGGTTATATGACTTCTAGTTCCTAGCACCGTTAGTGGTTATTATATTAGTAATTTAAGTACTCATTAGTTGCTTAATCTGTTGCCGGCAGTTTGTCTTGTTGTAATATATATATATATATATATATAAGTGGCACTGTGTGCTCATTTGCATGTCATTTCCCAGAATCCCTTGCTGCAGTGGAAGTGCTGTGTGCTGGGTGATAATGGGGAAAGGCGGGGTTGCAGACCTGCCTAAGACATGCAAATGAGCATACAGTATATTTACATTTGCATATATATAACGGGGGGATGTGGGGGGGCACGAGATCACTGACCCCAATACTCACACAGCACAGGTTTCTCTGGTTTACCATCGTGGGCTCAGGTTTTGGTTGCAGTTCTGGTGCTGTAGGAGCGGCAGGAAAGGGACTGACCCAAAACAATGACATTGGCTTTAAATCCCAGGGTTGGCTCCTTACAACATTAGACTGTAAGCTCTGCGGTCAGGGCCACAATGTGCTACAGCAGGGAAGCGGTGAGTGAGGTAGATGAGTCTGGTAGCAGCAATTTGGGGATCGGGAAACAAAGTGAATGCCAACCACGAGAAGGTGTCAGTGGTGAAGGTGAGTGAAGTAGGGGTTTAGTTACGAGACAAGGCATACTGGGATGTAGACTGTGCACTCGTATATAACCTCTAGGCTTGGGATGCTGATGGGATTCGTTTTTGAAGGTTTGGGTGTATAGGAATGGGCCCCTAGTGACGGTCAGGGAGAGTTTGGGTGTATGGGAGTGGGCCCTAGTGACGGTGAGGGAGAGTTTGGGTGTATGGGTGGGGCCCTAGTGACGGTGAGGGAGAGTTTGGGTGTATGGGAGTGGGCCCTAGTGACGGTGAGGGAGAGTTTGGGTGTATGGGTGGGGTCCTAGTCACGGTCAGGGAGAGTTTGGGTGTATGGGTGGGCCCCTAGTGACGGTGAGGGAGAGTTTGGGTGTATGGGAGTGGGCCCTAGTGACAGTGAGGGAGAGTTTGGGTGTATGGGAGTGGGCCCTAGTGACAGTGAGGGAGCGTTTGGGTGTATGGGAGTGGGCCCTAGTGACGGTGAGGGAGAGTTTGGGTGTATGGGAGTGGGACCCTAGTGACGGTGAGGGAGAGTTTGGGTGTATGGGTGTGGGGCCCTAGTGACAGTGAGGGAGATTTTGAGTGTATGGGTGGGGTCCCAGTAACGGTGAGAGAGAGTTTGGGTGTATGGGAGTGGCACCGTAGTGACGGTGAGGGAGAGTTTGGGTGTATGGGAGTGGGCCCCTGGTGACGGTGAGGGAGAGTTTGAGTGTATGGGAGTGAGCCCCTAGTGACGGTGGGGGAGGGTGTGGGAGCATGGGAGTGGGCCCTAGTGACGTGAGGGAGAGTTTGGGTGTTTGGGAGTGGGTCCTGGTGACGTTTGGGAGAGTTTGGGTGTTTGGGAGTGGGTCCTGGTGACGGTGAGGGAGAGTTTGGGTGTATGAGAGTGGGCCTTAGTGACGGTGAGGGAGAGTTTGGGTGTATGGGAGTGGGCCTTAGTGACGTGAGGGAGAGTTTGGGTGTATGGGAGTGGGTCCTGGTGACGTTTGGGAGAGTTTGGGTGTATGGGAGTGGGTCCTGGTGACGGTGAGGGAGAGTTTGGGTGTATGGGAGTTGGTCCTGGTGACGGTGAGGGAGAGTTTGGGTGTATGAGAATGGGCCCTAGTGACGGTGAGGGAGAGTTTGGGTGTATGGGAGTGGGGTCCTAGTGACGGTGTGAGAGAGTTTGGGTGTATGGGAGTGGGGTCCTAGTGACGGTGTGGGAGAGTTTGGGTGTATGGTTGGTGTCCTAGTGACGGTGAGGGAGAGTTTGGGTGTATGGGTGGGGTCCTAGTGACAGTGAGGGAGAGTTTGGGGGTATGGGTGGGGTCCTAGTGACGGTGAGGGAGAGTTTGGGTGTATGGGAGTGGGACCCTAGTGACGGTGAGGGAGAGTTTGGGTGTATGGGAGTGGGCCCTAGTGACGTGAGGGAGAGTTTGGGTGTATGGGAGTGGGCCCTAGTGACGTGAGGGAGAGTTTGGGTGTATGGGAGTGGGCCCTAGTGACGGTGAGGGAGAGTTTGGGTGTATGGGAGTGGGACCCTAGTGACGGTGAGGGAGAGTTTGGGTGTATGGGTGTGGGGCCCTAGTGACGGTGAGGGAGAGTTTGAGTGTATGGGTGGGGTCCCAGTAACGGTGAGAGAGAGTTTGGGTGTATGGGAGTGGCACCGTAGTGACGGTGAGGGAGAGTTTGGGTGTATGGGAGTGGGCCCCTGGTGACGGTGAGGGAGAGTTTGGGTGTATGGGAGTGGGCCCTAGTGACAGTGAGTGAGAGTTTGGGTGTATGGGTGTGGGTCCTGGTGACGGTGAGGGAGAGTTTGGGTGTATGGGAGTGGGTCCTGGTGATGGTGAGGGAGAGTTTGGGTGTATGGGAGTGGGGCCCCTAGTGACTGAGTGAGGGTTTGGGTGTATGGGAGTGGGCCCTAGTGATAGTGAGGGAGAGTTTGGGTGTATGGGAGTGGGCCCTAGTGACGGTGAGGGAGAGTTTGGGTGGATGGGTGGGGCCCTAGTGACAGTGAGGGAGAGTTTGGGTGTATGGGAGTGGGCCCTAGTGACGGTGTGAGAGAGTTTGGGTGTATGGGAGTGGGCCCTAGTGACGGTGAGGGAGAGTTTGGGTGTATGGGTGGGGTCCTAGTGACGGTGAGGGAGAGTTTGGGTGTATGGGAGTGGGGTCCTAGTGACGGTGTGGGAGAGTTTGGGTGTATGGGTGGGGTCCTAGTGACGGTGAGGGAGAGTTTGGGTGTATGGGTGGGGTCCTAGAGACGGTGAGGGAGAGTTTGGGGGTATGGGTGGGGTCCTAGTGACGGTATGGGAGAGTTTGGGTGTATGGGTGGGGTCCTAGTGACGGTAAGGGAGAGTTTGGGTGTATTGGTGGGGTTCTAGTGACGGTGAGGGAGAGTTTGGGTGTATGGGTGGGGTCCTAGTGACGGTGAGGGAGAGTTTGGGGGTATGGGTGGGGTCCTAGTGACGGTGAGGGAGAGTTTGGGGGTATGGGTGGGGTCCTAGTGACGGTGAGGGAGAGTTTGGGTGTATGGGTGGGGTCCTAGTGACGGTGAGGGAGAGTTTGGGTGTATGGGTGGGGCCCTAGTGACGGTGAGGGAGAGTTTGGGTGTATGGGAGTGGGCCCTAGTGACGTGAGGGAGAGTTTGGGTGTATGGGAGTGGGCCCTAGTGACGTGAGGGAGAGTTTGGGTGTATGGGAGTGGGCCCTAGTGATTGTGTGGGAGAGTTTGGGGGTATGGGTGGGGTCCTAGTGACGGTGAGGGAGAGTTTGGGGGTATGGGTGGGGTCCTAGTGACGGTGAGGGAGAGTTTGGGGGTATGGGTGGGGTCCTAGTGACGGTGAGGGAGAGTTTGGGGGTATGGGTGGGGTCCTAGTGACGGTGAGGGAGAGTTTGGGGGTATGGGTGGGGTCCTAGTGACGGTGAGGGAGAGTTTGGGGGTATGGGTGGGGTCCTAGTGACGGTGAGGGAGAGTTTGGGGGTATGGGTGGGGCCCTAGTGACGGTGAGGGAGAGTTTGGGGGTATGGGTGGGACCCTAGTGACGGTGAGGGAGAGTTTGGGGGTATGGGTGGGGTCCTAGTGACGGTGAGGGAGAGTTTGGATGTATGGGTGGGGTCCTAGTGACGGTGAGGGAGAGTTTGGGTGTATGGGTGGGGCCCTAGTGACGGTGAGGGAGAGTTTGGGGGTATGGGTGGGGTCCTAGTGACGGTGAGGGAGAGTTTGGGGGTATGGGTGGGGTCCTAGTGACGGTGAGGGAGAGTTTGGGGGTATGGGTGGGGCCCTAGTGATGGTGAGGGAGAGTTTGGGGGTATAGGTGGGGCCCTAGTGACGGTGAGGGAGAGTTTGGGGGTATGGGTGGGGTCCTAGTGACGGTGAGGGAGAGTTTGGATGTATGGGTGGGGTCCTAGTGACGGTGAGGGAGAGTTTGGGGGTATGGGTGGGGCCCTAGTGACGGTGAGGGAGAGGGAGAGTTTGGGGGTATGAGAATGGCACCGTAGTGAATCTCCCCATAGTGCCATGTTGTGATTTACTTGTTGCTCTTTATTGACTTGTCCTTCCTCCCCCCTCTTGCTTCTCCTCTCCCCCTATAGGCTCTCACAGCTGCCCAGTCTTGTTACCCCAATGGGGTCTGGAACTGCCCCCAAACCCTGCAGAAAGTTCTGACACAAATACCTCAGGGTACCTTCTCCCTGCCTGTCACTGCTGCACAGGTGCTGCCCCTCCTGCATGGCACAAGTTATCTGAGTGTGAAGGGGATACAGTGCCCACCGGATAATGGTGAGAGACCCTCTGCCACACAGCAGGGCACACAGTGAGCTGAGCGTGTCACAGAGCAGGGCAAAGAGTGAGCTGAGCGTGTCACAGAGCAGGGCACACAGGGAGCTGAGTGTTTCACAGAGCAGGGCACACAGGGAGCTGAGCGTGTCACAGAGCAGGGCACACAGGGAGCTGAGCGTGTCACAGAGCAGGGCACACAGGGAGCTGAGCGTGTCACAGAGCAGGGCACACAGAGTGCTGAGCGTGTCACAGAGCAGGGCACACAGGGAGCTGAGCGTGTCACAGAGCAGGGCACACAGGGAGCTGAGCGTGTCACAGAGCAGGGCACACAGGGAGCTGAGTGTTTCACAGAGCAGGGCACACAGGGAGCTGAGCGTGTCACAGAGCAGGGCACACAGGGAGCTGAGCGTGTCACAGAGCAGGGCACACAGAGTGCTGAGCGTGTCACAGAGCAGGGCACACAGGGAGCTGAGCGTGTCACAGAGCAGGGCACACAGGGAGCTGAGCGTGTCACAGAGCAGGGCACACAGGGAGCTGAGCGTGTCACAGAGCAGGGCACACAGGGAGCTGAGCGTGTCACAGAGCAGGGCACACAGGGAGCTGAGCGTGTCACAGAGAAGTGCACACAGAGTGCTGAGCGTGTCACAGAGCAGAGCACACAGGGAGCTGAGCGTGTCACAGAGCAGGGCACACAGGGAGCTGAGCGTGTCACAGAGCAGGGCACACAGGGAGCAGTGTGTCACAGAGCAGGGCACACAGGGAGCTGAGTGTGTCACAGAGCAGGGCACACAGGGAGCTGAGCGTGTCACAGAGCAGGGCACACAGTGAGCTGTGTGTCACAGAGCAGGGCACACAGGGAGCTGTGTGTCACAGAGCAGGGCACACAGGGAGCTGAGCGTGTCACAGAGCAGGGCACACAGGGAGCTGAGCGTGTCACAGAGCAGGGCACACAGGGAGCTGAGCGTGTCACAGAGCAGGGCACACAGGGAGCTGAGCGTGTCACAGAGCAGGGCACACAGGGAGCTGAGCGTGTCACAGAGCAGGGTACAAAGGGAGCTGAGCGTGTCACAGAGCAGGGCACACAGGGAGCTGAGCGTGTCACAGAGCAGGGCACACAGGGTGCTGAGCGTGTCACAGAGCAGGGCACACAGGGAGCTGAGCGTGTCACAGAGCAGGGAACACAGGGTGCTGAGCGTGTCCCAGAGCAGGACACACAGGGAGCTGAGCGTGTCACAGAGCAGGGCAAAGAGTGAGCTGAGCGTGTCACAGAGCAGGGCACACAGGGAGCTGAGCTTGTCACAGAGCAGGGCACACAGGGAGCTGAGCGTGTCACAGAGCAGGGCAAAGAGTGAGCTGAGTGTGTCACAGAGCAGGGCACACAGGGTGCTGAGCGTGTCACAGAGCAGGGCAAAGAGTGAGCTGAGCGTGTCACAGAGCAGGGCACACAGGGAGCTGAGTGTGTCACAGAGCAGGGCACACAGGAAGCTTTGTGTCACAGAGCAGGGCACACAGGGAGCTGTGTGTAACAAAGCAGGGCACAAAGGGAGCTGAGCGTGTCACAGAGCAGGGCACACAGGGAGCTGTGTGTCACAGAGCAGGGCACACAGGGAGCTGAGCGTGTCACAGAGCAGGGCACACAGGGAGCTGAGCGTGTCCCAGAGCAGGGCACACAGGGAGCTGTGTGTCACAGAGCAGGGCACACAGGGAGCTGTGTGTCACAGAGCAGGGCACACAGGGAGCTGAGCTTGTCACAGAGCAGGGCACACAGGGAGCTGAGCGTGTTACAGAGCAGGGCACACAGGGAGCTGAGTGTGTCACAGAGCAGGGCACACAGGGATCTGTATGTCACAGAGCAGGGCACACAGGGAGCTCAGTGTGTCACAGAGCAGGGCACACAGGGAGCTGTGTGTCACAGAGCAGGGCACACCGGGAGCTGAGCGTGTCACAGAGCAGGGCACACAGGGAGCTGAGCGTGTCACAGAGCAGGGCACACAGGGAGCTGAGCGTGTCACAGAGCAGGGCACACAGGGAGCTGAGCGTGTCACAGCAGGGCACACAGGGAGCTGAGTGTGTCACAGAGCAGGGCACACAGGGAGCTGAGCGTGTCACAGAGCAGGGCACACAGGGAGCTGTGTGTCACAGAGCAGGGCACACAGGGAGCTGAGCGTGTCACAGAGCAGAGCACACCGGGAGCTGTGTGTGTCACAGAGCAGAGCACACAGGGAGCTGAGCGTGTCACAGAGCAGGGCACACAGGGAGCTGAGCGTGTCACAGAGCAGGGCACAGAGGGAGCTGCGTGTCACAGAGCAGGGCACACAGGGAGCTGAGCGTGTCATAGAGCAGGGCACACAGGGAGCTGAGCGTGTCAAAGAGCAGGGCACACAGGGAGCTGAGCGTGTCACAGAGCAGGGCACACAGGGAGCTGTGTGTCACAGAGCAGGGCACACAGGGAGCTGAGCGTGTCACAGAGCAGGGCACACGGGGAGCTGAGTGTGTCACAGAGCAGGGCACACAGGGAGCTGAGGGTGTCACAGAGCAGGGCACACAGGGAGCTGAGCGTGTCACAGAGCAGGGCACACAGGGAGCTGAGCGTGTCCCAGAGCAGGGCACACAGGGAGCTGTGTGTCACAGAGCAGGGCACACAGGGAGCTGTGTGTCACAGAGCAGGGCACACAGGGAGCTGAGCGTGTCACAGAGCAGGGCACACAGGGAGCTGAGCGTGTTACAGAGCAGGGCACACAGGGTGCTGAGTGTGTCACAGAGCAGGGCACACAGGTATCTGTATGTCACAGAGCAGGGCACACAGGGAGCTCAGTGTGTCACAGAGCAGGGCACACAGGGAGCTGTGTGTCACAGACCAGGGCACACAGGGAGCTGAGCATGTCACAGAGCAGGGCACACAGGGAGCTGAGTGTGTCACAGAGCAGGGCACACAGGGAGCTGAGCGTGTCACAGCAGGGCACACAGGGAGCTGAGTGTGTCACAGAGCAGGGCACACAGGGAGCTGAGCGTGTCACAGAGCAGGGCACACAGGGAGCTGTGTGTCACAGAGCAGGGCACACAGGGAGCTGAGCGTGTCACAGAGCAGGGCACACCGGGAGCTGTGTGTGTCACAGAGCAGAGCACACAGGGAGCTGAGCGTGTCACAGAGCAGGGCACACAGGGAGCTGTGTGTCACAGAGCAGGGCACACAGGGAGCTGAGCGTGTCACAGAGCAGGGCACAGAGGGAGCTGCGTGTCATACAGCAGGGCACACAGGGAGCTGAGCGTGTCAAAGAGCAGGGCACACAGGGAGCTGAGCGTGTCACAGAGCAGGGTACAAAGGGAGCTGAGCGTGTCACAGAGCAGGGCACACAGGGAGCTGAGCATGTCATAGAGCAGGCCACAGAGGGAGCTGAGCGTGTCACAGAGCAGGGCACACAGGGAGTTGAGCGTGTCACAGAGCAGGGCACACAGGGAGCTGAGTGTGTAACAGAGCAGGGCACACAGGGAGCTGAGCGTGTAACAGAGCAGGGCACACAGAGTGCTGAGCATGTCACAGAGCAGGGCACACAGGGAGCTGAGCGTGTCATACAGCAGGGCACACAGGGAGCTGAGCATGTCATAGAGCAGGCCACAGAGGGAGCTGAGCGTGTCACAGAGCAGGGCACACAGGGAGTTGAGCATGTCACAGAGCAGGGCACACAGGGAGCTGAGCGTGTCACAGAGCAGGGCACACAGGGAGCTGAGCGTGTCAAAGAGCAGGGCACACAGGGAGCTGAGTGTGTCACAGAGCAGGGCACACAGGGAGCTGAGCGTGTCACAGAGCAGGGCACACCGGGAGCTGAGCGTGTCACAGAGCAGGGCACACAGGGAGCCGAGCGTGTCACAGAGCAGGGCACACAGGGAGCTGAGCGTGTCACTGAGCAGGGCACACAGGGAGCTGAGCGTGTAACAGAGCAGGGCACACAGGGAGCTGAGCGTGTAACAGAGCAGGGTACACAGGGAGCTGTGTGTCACAGAGAAGGGCACACAGGGAGCTGAGTGTGTCACAGAGCAGGGCACATAGGGAGCTGTGTGTCACAGAGCAGGGCACACAGGGAGCTGAGCGTGTCACAGAGCAGGGCACACAGGGAGCTGAGCGTGTCACAGAGCAGGGCACCCAGGGAGCTGAGCGTCTCACAGAGCAGGGCACACAGTGAGCTGTGTGTCACAGAGCAGGGCACACAGGGAGCTGAGCGTGTCACAGAGCAGGGCACACAGGGAGCTGTGTGTCACAGAGCAGGGCACACAGGGAGCTGTGTGTCACAGAGCAGGGCACACAGGGAGCTGTGTGTCACAGAGCAGGGCACACAGGGAGCTGAGCGTGTCACAGAGCAGGGCACACAGGGAGCTGTGTGTCACAGAGCAGGGCACACAGGGAGCTGTGTGTCACAGAGCAGGGCACACAGAGAGCTGAGCGTGTCACAGAGCAGGGCACACAGGGAGCTGAGCGTGTCACAGAGCAGGGAACACAGGGAGCTGAGCATGTCGCAGAGCAGGGCACACAGGGAGCTGAGCGTGTCACAGAGCAGGGCACACAGGGAGCTGAGTGTGTCCCAGAGTAGGGCACACAGTGAGCTGAGCGTGTCACAGAGCAGGGCACACAGGGAGCTGTGTGTCACAGAGAAGGGCACACAGGGAGCTGAGTGTGTCACAGAGCAGGGCACATAGGGAGCTGAGCGTGTCACAGAGCAGGGCACACAGGGAGCTGAGCGTGTCACAGAGCAGGGCACACAGGGAGCTGAGTGTGTCACAGAGCAGGGCACACAGGGAGCTGAGCGTGTCACAGAGCAGGGCACACAGGGAGCTGTGTGTCACAGAGCAGGGCACACAGGGAGCTGTGTGTCACAGAGCAGGGCACACCGGGAGCTGAGCGTGTCACAGAGCAGAGCACACAGGGAGCTGAGCGTGTCACAGAGCAGGGCACACAGGGAGCAGTGTGTCACAGAGCAAGGCACACAGGGAGCTGAGTGTGTCACAGAGCAGGGCACACAGGGAGCTGAGCCTCTCAGAGCAGGGCACACAGGGAGCTGAGCGTGTCACAGAGCAGGGCACACAGGGAGCTGAGCGTGTCACAGAGCAGGGTACAAAGGGAGGTGAGCGTGTCACAGAGCAGGGCACACAGGGAGCTGAGCGTGTCACAGAGCAGGACACAGGGAGCTGAGCGTGTCACAGAGCAGGGCACACAGGGAGCTGAGTGTGTCACAGAGCAAGGCACACAGGGAGCTGAGCGTGTCACAGAGCAGGGAACACAGGGAGCTGAGCGTGTCTCAGAGCAGGGCACACAGGGGGCTGAGAGTGTCACAGAGCAGGGCGCACAGGGAGCTGAGCGTGTCACAGAGCAGGGCACACAGGGTGCTGAGCGTGTCACAGAGCAGGGCACACAGGGTGCTGAGCGTGTCACAGAGCAGGGCACACAGGGTGCTGAGCGTGTCACAGAGCAAGGCACACAGGGTGCTGAGCGTGTCACAGAGCAGGGCACACAGGGTGCTGAGCGTGTCACAGAGCAGGGCACACAGGGTGCTGAGCGTGTCACAGAGCAGGGCACACAGGGTGCTGAGTGTGTCACAGAGCAGGGCACACAGGGTGCTGAGCGTGTCACAGAGCAGGGCACACAGGGTGCTGAGCGTGTCACAGAGCAAGGCACACAGGGTGCTGAGCGTGTCACAGAGCAGGGCACACAGGGTGCTGAGCGTGTCACAGAGCAGGGCACACAGGGTGCTGAGCGTGTCACAGAGCAGGGCACACAGGGTGCTGAGCGTGTCACAGAGCAGGGCACACAGGGAGCTGTGTGTCACAGAGCAGGGCACACAGGGAGCTGAGCGTGTCACAGAGCAGGGCACACAGGGAGCTGTGTGTCACAGAGCAGGGCACACAGGGAGCTGAGTGTGTCACAGAGCAGGGCACACAGGGTGCTGAGTGTGTCACAGAGCAGGGCACACAGGGTGCTGAGCGTGTCACAGAGCAGGGCACACAGGGTGCTGAGCGTGTCACAGAGCAGGGCACACAGGGTGCTGAGCTTGTCACAGAGCAAGGCACACAGGGTGCTGAGCGTGTCACAGAGCAGGGCACACAGGGTGCTGAGCGTGTCACAGAGCAGGGCACACAGGGTGCTGAGCGTGTCACAGAGCAGGGCACACAGGGTGCTGAGCGTGTCACAGAGCAGGGCACACAGGGTGCTGAGCTTGTCACAGAGCAAGGCACACAGGGTGCTGAGCGTGTCACAGA
>NW_027453836.1:489653-492153 GCF_040206685.1 Ascaphus truei
CCTGTGTCCCTCGCCTCTCTGTCCCCCTGTGTCCCTCGCCTCTCTGTCCCTCACCTCTTTGTCCCCCTGTGTCCCTCGCCTCTGTGTCCCTCACCTCTCTGTCCCCCTTTGTCCCTCGCCTCTCTGTCCCCCTGTGTCCCTCGCCTCTCTGTCCCCCTGTGTCCCTCACCTCTCTGTCTCCCTGTGTCCCTCGCCTCTCTGTCCCTCACCTCTCTGTCCCCCTGTGTCCCTCGCCTCTCTGTCCCCCTGTGTCCCTCGCCTCTCTGTCCCTCACCTCTTTGTCCCCCTGTGTCCCTCGCCTCTGTGTCCCTCACCTCTCTGTCCCCCTTTGTCCCTCGCCTCTCTGTCCCCCTGTGTCCCTCGCCTCTCTGTCCCCCTGTGTCCCTCACCTCTCTGTCTCCCTGTGTCCCTCGCCTCTCTGTCCCCATGTCCCTCACCTCTCTGTCCCCCTGTGTCACTCACCTCTCTGTCCCCTTGTGTCCCTCGCCTCTCGGTCCCCCTGTGTCCCTCGCCTCTGTGTCTCCCTGTGTCCCTCGCCTCTCTGTCCCCCTGTGTCCCTCGCCTCTGTGTCCCTCGCCTCTGTGTCCCTCGCCTCTGTGTCCCCCTGTGTCCCTCGCCTCTGTGTCCCCCTGTGTCCCTCGCCTCTCTGTCCCTCTCCTCTCTGTCCCCCTGTGTTCCTCACCTCTCTGTCCCCCTGTGTCCCTCGGCTCTGTCCCCTCACCTCTCTGCCCCCTGTCCCCCTCGCCTCTCTGTCCCCCTCCTCTCTGTCCCCCTGTGTCCCTCGCCTCTCTGTCCCCCTGTGTCCCTCACCTCTCTGTCCCCCTTTGTCCCTCGCCTCTCTGTCCCCCTGTGTCCCTCGCCTCTCTGTCCCCCTGTGTCCCTCGCCTCTCTGTCTCCCTGTGTCCCTCGCCTCTCTGTCCCCATGTCCCTCACCTCTGTCCCCCTGTGTCACTCACCTCTCTGTCTCCCTGTGTCCCTCGCCTCTCTGTCCCCCTGTGTCCCTCGCCTCTCTGTCCTCCTGTGTCCCTCGCCTCTCTGTCCCCCTGTGTCCCTCGCCTCTCTGTCCCCCTGTGTACCTCGCCTCTCTGTCCCCGTGTCCCTCGCCTCTCTGTCCCCCTGTGTCCACGCCTCTGTGTCCCTCGCCTCTCTGTCACCCTGTGTCCCTCACCTCTCTGTCCCTCGCCTCTCTGTCCCCCTGTGTCCCTCGCCTCTCTGTCCCCCTGTGTCCCTCGCCTCTCTGTCCCCCTGTGTCCCTCGCCTCTCTGTCCTCCTGTGTCCCTCGCCTCTCTGTCCCCCTGTGTCCCTCGCCTCTCTGTCCCCCTGTGTACCTCGCCTCTCTGTCCCCCTGTGTCCCTCGCCTCTCTGTCCCCCTGTGTCCACGCCTCTGTGTCCCTCGCCTCTCTGTCACCCTGTGTCCCTCACCTCTCTGTCCCTCGCCTCTCTGTCCCCCTGTGTCCCTCGCCTCTCTGTCCCCCTGTGTCCCTCGCCTCTGTCCCCCTGTGTCCCTCGCCTCTCTGTCCCCCTGTGTCCCTCACCTCTCTGTCCCCCTGTGTCCCTCGCCTCTCTGTCCCCCTGTGTCCCTCGCCTCTCTGTCCCCCTGTGTCCCTCACCTCTCTGTGCCCCTGTGTCCCTCGCCTCTCTGTCCCCCTGTGTCCCTCGCCTCTCTGTCCCCCTGTGTCCCTCACCTCTCTGTCTCCGTGTCCCTCGCCTCTCTGTCCCTCGCCTTTCTGTCCCTCGCCTCTGTCCCTCGCCTCTCTTTCCCTCGCCTCTCTGTCCCTCGCCTCTCTGTCCCTCGCCTCTGTCCCTCGCCTCTCTGTCCCTCGCCTCTCTGTCCCTCTCTGTCCCTCTCTGTCCCTCTCTGTCCCTCTCTGTCCCTCTCTGTCCCTCTCTGTCCCTCGCCTCTGTCCCTCGTCTCTGTCCCTCGCCTCTCTGTACCTCTCTGTCCCTCGCCTGTGTCCCTCGCCTCTGTGTGCCTCTCTGTCCCTTGCCTCTGTGTCCCTCGCCTCTCTGTCCCTCACCTCTCTGTCCCCCTGTGTCCCTCACCTCTCTGTCCCCCTGTGTCCCTCTCTGTCCCTCTCTGTCCCTCATCTCTCTATCCCTCGCCTCTGTGTCCCTTGCCTCTGTGTCCCTCGCCTCTCTGTCCCTCGCCTCTCTGTCCCTCGCCTCTCTGTCCCTCGCCTCTCTGTCCCTCACCTCTGTGTCCCCGTATTCCTCACCTCTGTCCCCCTGTCCCCCTCGCCTCTCTATCCCTCACCTCTCTGTCCCCCGGTGTCCCTCGCCTCTCTGTCCCCATATTCCTCGCCTCTGTGTCCCTCGCCTCTCTGTCCCCCTGTGTCCCTCGCCTCTCTGTCCCTCGCCTCTGTGTCCCTCGCCTCTGTGTCCCTCTGTCCCTCAAATCTCTGTCCCCCTGTGTCCCTCACCTCTGTGTCCCTCGCCTCTCTGTCCCTCGCCTCTCTGTCCCTAACCTCTGTGTCCCTTGCCTCTCTGTCCCTCACCTCTG